>NC_142243.1:47667203-47820594 GCF_052056855.1 Sturnus vulgaris
TTAATTGAACAGTGGTCATAAAGAGGGAGGCAATGTAGTTAAGACTAATTTAATTTTGAAATGAGCCTTGAAGAAGAAGATAAATGAAAGAAGAAAACGAGGAGATAAAGGATTACTGATACAGAAAAAATAACCCTGATTTTCCAGTGAAGCAAAACAAGTTTTTCAGTAAAACAATTTTCTGAAGCATTAAGCTGAAATGTCAATTTTCAACTAGAAACACATGCCTATTTGCTTGAAAATACTGTCCCAAACTGTTTATTTCTCAATTGATTGTTGAAATATCTTGTCTCCAAAGGCATAAATTTCAAATCAAAATCCTGTGATACAGGGGTTAAAATATCTTTATCACAATAAACTTTAGAGATGGTTTTTGAATGTGTAAAATGGTGGCAGCAAAATGAAGCACTTTACCTCATCACTTTAATTTTTTTCAAATAAAGATGGAAACTGTTTCTTCATATTGCTTGGTTTTGTCCCGAAAAATTGCATGAAAACTTTTCCTTACCTGTTTTCTCCCTTTGTGGTAATCTGTGCAAGAAGAGCAACATGACATATGACTTGAAGTGTCAGGACATTGGACTGGTACACATTTTCTTCCATGGACTGCACTGAAAACAATTATCTTGTCCAAGAGAGAGAAGTTGGTTTTAAAAACAAAACTTAATATCACCTGTATGTAAAACAGGAGTACTAGTTCTTGTGATTCATTTGTAAAATGTGCATTTCTGTGAGCACTTACTTCTTCAATAAGAAGCAGAACAAAGGCTGGAATATCTCTTTAGATTTTCTTGTGGGAGAAAAAAAAAAGAAGAAGAAAAAATAAAAGATAGCCTGACTTGTATTTAATTTGGCAAATATAAAAGTACAGGCATAAGTAGGTTAACTTCAAACTGACAAGGTACAGTTAGTCATTAATTAATTAAGTTTGCAAATTAACTCCTGACAAAATTTCCACTGACTTTAGCAGCATTTGGTTGCCACTCCAGGTGATTTCGCAGACTTTTAAAAGTGAAATAACAGATAAAAAATTAAGGACGTTAAGTTGTTCAGTATTTGTCACAGCTGTAATCAAGCTGACACACTTAGACACTAATTATGGGGTGTTTTCTGAGGCTTTCCCAGCTCCTCTAGCATACTGGGCTGAGTGATCATGGCTTGACTGCCCCAGGACTGGGGAGCTGATACATCTCAAGGGTCCTTCCTGCCTCTGTGGTTCACCTAAAGTCATGTATTTGCTTCTTTCAATGCTTCTTCACTTAATTTCCTTGTAGATTCATTCACAGGACTCATCAACATAATGACTGACATCATTTGGCGCTACACTGGAGATTTTATGGCCCCTGATATCGTTTGCAGGGTCGTTCGCTACTTCCAGGTATAAAAACTTCATGCTTTGTGCCCCCATAGCACTAAACTCTGACAAAAGCACTGTGTAGAGTTTTTTTCTAGCAGCAAAATGCTAATTTAAAGGTGAAACATGTTAAAGTATATTAAATCTTTTAAATTTTGTGGACAGGAAAAAGTAAAAATACTTGGGTGAATATACAAGGGGGGGTTCTTTTCTTTTCTTTTCTTTTCTTTTCTTTTCTTTTCTTTTCTTTTCTTTTCTTTTCTTTTCTTTTCTTTTCTTTTCTTTTCTTTTCTTTTCTTTTCTTTTCTTTTCTTTTCTTTTCTTTTCTTTTCTTTTCTTGTTTTGAAACATTCTTAGTTCAGAGTTCTCGTTGACATCACCTTCTGCAATAGATGTTTCTCAACTGTTGTCTCATTATACTTATTGCCCCAGGTGGTACTTCTCTATGCCTCAACTTACGTCCTCGTGTCACTAAGCATAGACCGGTATCATGCCATAGTTTACCCCATGAAGTTCTTGCAAGGAGGTAGGAGATTTTCAGTACCTTGTTATTGCTATGACTTTATTGGATCATTTTTTAGTTTTCAAAATTCTTAACTTTGTTGCTATGAATTATTCATTCCTGCTCTAGCTACATTTGAATTCTGTTACAGTTTCCCAAATGACGAAGTAGCTGTGGTTTCAAGATTTATTAAACTCCCCTTAGCCCTCAGCAATTTTTATAAATATTGTGTTAGCAAAGAATGAAATGACATTTTTAAAAGTATAATGGTTATCAATATATTCCAGCAATTTTAAGTTTTAATGGGCAAAAGCTATCCCTTGTCCCACTATACTGATTGTAGGAGCTGTAACATCTATACTGTCTATTTATTCACATTAAAAAATAACTTGGGTGGAGGGTGTGGTACTGAGAATTCATGTATTCATTTGATGTATCTTCAAAAGAGATAGCATATAGGTTTGGATATCTATTGTTTCTTATAATTTCCTCTGTTTGTTTGATTTCAGGTTTTTTTACAGCATTCATATATATCCTGGCCTCTTAGCAGCATAGTTTAAACAAAATTATTTCTTTCCCACAGAGCCAAAGTGGGGCATAAAATATGTTGCACTGAGTCAAGAACCAGAAATAGCAGGTGAGGAGGAAGAACACTTACAAGAACCATGAAGTCTGGAGGATGCTTTGATCAGATGCAAATGTCATTCTTGTTTTGGAGTAATGATGGCTTTTGCCAGACGGTTCTATTCAGGGGATCAGATTAATGGTCCTTCCTGGCCTTAAAAACCAGTGAGTCAATCACAGCTGAGACAGTGTTGCAGCTTTGGCAGATGTTAAGGTCTGAAAGCTTCAAATGCTTCTGTGAAATTTAGCTTTATATTCCCCAGTGTGCAGAACTCTTTCAAAATGGGGAGATGGATATCAAGGTTTTCCCAGCAGGCTTTGGGAGGGGTGGCATTGTTTTACAGCTCCTTCAGGAGGGCTCATAAAGCAGGAAGGGCAGCACCTCATAAACCTGGCTGAGCAGGATAAGCTGTGGGACAGACCTGCTGGCATTTCTTCTTCATGTATGGTACAGGAAAAGCAGCGCTTGTTCAATTACCACCCTGGTACAGTAAAGATTTTGATGGGTAATCTTTGAAATGTGCTTTGAAGTCGAAAAACAATCCATGAAAAATCACTTCAAATCTTTGTAAAAGCCTTTTTAAAATCCCATTTTCTATACTTATACCATAAAGGGTTTTTTTTTGTTTTGTTTTGTTGGGGGTTTTTTGTTTGTTTGTTTGTTTTTGTTTTTGTTTTTAACTGCAGTAAAGCAGATGTTACTTCCAGTCAAGGGCAGCAAAATCATCAGTTGGGTGCAGCTTTGGTCAGGGGAAAAAGGTCACAAGCAGAGAGAACACTGAAAAAACCCATCTCCCATCTGCCTAATGCAAGGTCTGGCTACACACTGAGGCACAAGCAAAGACCATGTTCAAAGGAAAAAAGAAGGCAACTATAAATGCATAAGAAGGCTCTAGAGAGGTATATTTATCATAGCAATTCTCTAGAATATACATAAAATAATCACCTTTTGCACCCAGCTATTCCTTGCAAAGGTGCCATGTGGGATGCTTTTGAAATGCCATCTTAGCTATTCTACAGATAGAGAACAAAGAGATTTACAAGTCTTTGTCATTGGTGATGACGCAGAAAAACTTCATGAACAGTTCTGAGTCAACCTGTGGCAAATTTTTTTGCAAAATGAAACACGCATTCCTCTGAAATTCTTCAGTCAAGAAACAAAACAGTTCTTTCTTCTTACTGATTTGAAAAATCACGTTTCCATGTAGTCTTGAAATATCATTAAAAAAAAATTCCACTTTGAAAATGTCAAACAATTTTTTAAAATTGTGTTTTAGTTACTAGCCTCAAGCCCTGTTAAAAAGTATTTGCAATGAGCTGTTCTTTGCATGGTTTTTAAGAAAATGAACTTCAACAGCTGCATATTTTATACTTTAAAAATACATAAATGACCAAAGAAAGTGCAGTATGGGAAATAAATATGCCTTTTAATCCTAAAGTTTTTACTATGAGACACCTAATTCTACAACCAAAAGGGTATTAAGAAAAGAATTGTAAAATAAAGATCAAAAAGAAAAGAAACTGAGAAGTTATAGCAGAAAACATTTTGTGAATACTTCATCATGTTGGAAAGGTATATGCAAACAACATGAAAACTAAACAACAGGTGGAAAAAGAGCTCATTATGTAAATTACAAAACCCAAAAAAGGTGTAAAGTGATCCTTGTGTGGCTTTGGGCTGAAAACAGTGCTTTCACTGAGATTCTGGAACAGCTCTGCTCTCTGTGGATTTAAAACCTAATTTTAAGGTGGCACTCAAGTTATGAAAGGATTGCATAGCATTGACATTCTTGATGGCAGGAACTAAAGATCCTCCCAAGAGGTGACTACTCAAATCCATTGTCACAGTGCAGGTATAGTGGGAACAGAGCAAAGGGGACAGTCACATGGAAACACCTTTTAAGAGAATCAGAGACAGAGCTCACAACTGAGATTCCCACTCCAGCCCTGGCAGTTAGTCTTGGCCACCACAGGTTGAAAAACTCTGAATGAAAATGGTCAGATTGGTTCAATAGAATATTGTATTTCAGAAGTGATTTGATTTCATTTATAACTGATACAGCTCTAGTTATGTAATTTGCTGGCATTTAGAGCATATTAGAGCAACTATTAAAAATGCAGCATTAAAAAAGCCCTGCTGGTGAGGCAGAAAATTAACGTTATTCTAATAAAACAAATATCTGCTTACTATCAGTGCCCTGTAAAGCCCTTCAGACTAGCAAAGCCATATTCTACCAAATGCAAGGGACATTTAAAAATAAAAATAAATTAACATTGCAGGAAAAGTATTATGAAACACAAAGAAATACTGCTCTTGCCCAACCAAAATTTCCCAGTTCTGTTCGATATACAGCACAAAAAAATAAGATTGCTTTTCCAGCTCTGATCTTTTTTTAGTTAGAAAAACACAGGTAGGCCCCACTGAGGCTTGCATGATTGTAGTTTAAGTAGTTAGCTTACATTTGAAATGTCTTTTCTGTCAGGAAATATTTTGCGAAATTTATTCTTAATATTACTTTTGCTCAGCTTATTCTGTTATGCTTTGGGAAACTTCACAGTTCTCTTTTGCCTGTACAATATTTATGGCCTTAATCTAACCCTCTCACTTACACAGATGTCATCAGAGATCCCTTAAGCCCTAGATTAGCAAGACCATACTTTCCTGAACGTGGGTAGCATTGAAAAATGAGCAGGATAACTGAGTATTGCAACTGATGTTTTATAAAGCATAAAATTACTTTTTGAATGTTTCGCCCACATGCTTTTGTATTGCTCTTTGAGCTTCAAGGAGGAAAGATATTTTTCTTGATATGCATAATTTAAAGTGGTTTTCTATTTCACACACAACCTTGGGTATATTTTAGGACAATAAAGTATTTGAACACTAAATCTCCCCAGATTAAAAAAAAAAAAAAAAAAATCTGTCCCCATCTGTTCCTCTTGCAGTCTGGCTGAGGAGCAATAAGTGTCACTGATAATCATGGGTAGTCCACAGATAAGCCCTTTTTCCCCACACTTTTCAGCTAGAGCTAACTGGATTTTAGCCAAAAGATGCAGTTTTTTCAAAATTAAAGCCTTGGGACTTTTTGCTCTAACCCATTGATATTTACAAAATTTTGGCATCATTTCATTTCCCACTTGTTTTTTCTCACTTGGCAGCGGCCAGAAATCAAGAGGATGCAGACCCAAACCTGATGGAGGTTTTGGGGTCCTTTAGCTCCTGTTTTTTACCATGAAGTTCAGCAGGGTCTCCCAGTTCCTGTATTTTGCAGCAGATAAAACAGGGCTGGGCACTTGAGCGCCATCATCTGCCCTGTCTCATGGTTAGCAGTCCACTCCTGACATGGCTTAGGCTCATCAGCAGGAGCTAAATTTGACCCCCATCATCATACAGAGAAGTGCAGGAGATGCCCAGGCTCTTCAGGCCCATGTTTCTTTGGGACAATAAAGTTGCGGATGGAGTTTAAGGCAGCTGGTTGTGCAGAATTGTTCTGATCCTGAACAGAGGCATTTTCATTTTCCTCATACAAAATGTTTTGTAACCTTTCTCACTTCACTAGGTGCATCACTAGGCATGCAGTAGGGCAGGCCTGATATCCTTTACATCCATAAATTATGTTCTCTTGGTGGCATAGAGGTACCATTTGCATTTCATGTTTCTGACTTGCTGAATCCGACCAGTGCCTTTCTCATAGTGTTTCAGATTCAACAGGCCTTAACCATCCTTAAATAAAACTTGCAAAATACAAGCTCATAACGGCAAGACAATTTATCACGAGAAAGAGATTAAATCCTTTTTCTCCTTTGAAGCCTGTTCAGCATCAGCCAGCTGCAGCCTAAAATTCCCTTTCTTCATAGAATTTCCTCCTCCTCCCTGCCTTTCTGTCAATACTGCAAGAGTTCACTCACACCAACAACCCCACTGACACTGTCTGTTTGACTCCGTTACACAGAAAGGCAGGCGAAAATGCTGATTGGAGTTGCCTGGGCGCTCTCTTTTCTGTTTTCCATACCAACTCTGATAATTTTTGGGAAACGGCAGCTCTCCAATGGGGAAGTGCAGTGCTGGGCTCTCTGGCCTGATGACTCCTACTGGATCCCCTACATGACAGTTGTGGCTTTCCTGGTGTATTTCATTCCTCTGATCATTATCAGGTAAGGTTGAACCCCAGCCAGCAAGTGTGTGGTGAAAGCTATCAAGCGTGCAATCTGCTTAATGCTTTAATTTCTACTCATTCATTACAATTTCATTTTCCTACCTGCTGTATAGCTGCTTTGGTTTTTATCACATAATACACAGGTCGTTTTACTTGCCCTGGGTGTTCTCTGTGTGATATTAACAGCCAGAAACATTTTCTCTGAAAAAAGGAATGAATCTCTAAGTGTGTCCACTTATCTCCACAGCTTCAGGCTTAAAAGATATTCTTATAAACCCAATATGAGTATTTATCCATTATTACAAAAGATTATTTTAATAGAAGAACAGGAAACTGCACTTAACACTAATTAAACTAAAATTAACTTGAAGTGCTCTTAAGCTTCACAGTACTCTACAAGTGTTCCTTCACCAGGACTGGAAAGAAATTTCCAAGCGTTGAAGTTGCCATCTAGTCCTAAAATATGAACAAATGTAATTATTCCTGTTTTGTAATGGGAAACCTAAGCTGCAGATATTTGAGACTGATTTGCCTCAAATCACAGAGACAATCTGCAGAAACTGTATTAAACTGAGGTCAATCAATATTGCAGACTGTGCTTAGTGATCAGCCTCGTTCTAGGGCACTGCCATTAACTGCCATTAAATAGAAGTTAACTATCCATGAGGAGCCACCAATGCAAAAGAGCAGTCAAAATCAGATGTGGAAGGGGACTGAAGCTTCTTAACTGCCTCAAAATGCTGCCAGTGGCAGTGAGAGTTCTCAGAGCCTTTATTTTTCTTTCTTTCACTAGCAAGGTTACAATTGTGTTTCTTGGTGTCCATCTCTTCTTGTCAGCAGCAAGAAAGACTCACTGGGGCTCCTTTTTTCCCCCCATAATTTGGTAACACGGTGGTTGGACTCTGAGAGAATAGCAATTTTTGCAATGTCACTTGGATTTTTCTCTTCATCCATCTGCTTTTCCAACAAGTGATGAGTCATGAGTCTCCCTTAGCTTCCTGCTCATTAGTACCCTGGGTGAGAATGGGGTGGGCAGCAGCCCATCTCTTCTAGATGATGGCAGGACTGACTACATAACCTAAATAAATGCCTTGAAGTTTATTACTGTTTTATCTCAGAGATTAAGTTCTGCAGTTTTTTATGGCAACAAGTTTAGCTCTGATAGAATCAAAACCATGTGGTGCTTAAACTCATCTCACTGACTTTTTGATATGGATTCAAAATGGACAAGTGCTGTTTCCTAGAGAGAAGGGATTTTTACACTTTTTTCATAACATGTCAGTTTGCTAAACCTTCCATTTCTTGTGCCAGATTGCATAGATATAGTTTTAAAAATCAAGAAAGTTCTCCTTAAAAAAGGACAGGATGACAAGAGAGGAAAAACTACTCTCAAGTTATCTTTCCTAGGTGGGATAATTTCTCTGCATGTTTTCCTGCATCTGAAAGCCAGCCTAGTTTTCAATATTAAAAAATGTTCTTGGGAATATATAAATAAAAATGTGGGTAGATCTGCAGCCCAGCAGTAGCAGCAAAAACAATAAACATATATTGCAGAGACAAAAAGCAATTTAATAGTGAAAGGAAATGGAACTAGAAAATTTTGAGGCTGGCTGTTACTGTGAAAAGGGTTCTCTTATGAGCTTTCTCACACAGGTAGCAGTTGGGAAATTCTAGCCAGCATCATAAGTGTTTGCAGGAAAAAAGCCCCACAGCTTGCCCAATTACGAGTCATTTCATAGGTGTGTGAAACGTCTCTTTCACGCTTAAACATACAGATTTGCATGGTTTCTGTTACAGACCAGCCACTCCTTTTACACGCCATCTATACTTGTTTGGCAAGAAAAGGCAAGCTACAGAGCAAGAAATATATCAGAGCTGTTGACATTATGCTCCCCTCCTTCCCGACAAAGAAAGATATTCAAACCAGATCAGCTCTGTGACTTGCTTTACAGTAAATCCCCAGAAGCAAGAAGGTGATGAAGACATGAGGGAAAACAAAAGGCAGTGAAACTGGCACTTCATGAGATTGCCATGACGTCTGAGACATGAATAAAACATCCTAAAATTTTGTGGCTTAAACCTTAAGCAATATTCACACAAGAAGTTTATGGCAGGACAGGAACTAAAACCACTGGTTTTGGAGCCAGGGGCAGCACAGTGTCTGGCACCTGTCCAGAAACATTCCTGGATTCAGTTTATTAACACAAATGTTCCTGTGTCCTTGCCAGCAGAAGTCAGATTTTTGACAGGTCCAAAGTGTGTCTGGTACTGGAAGGAAGGAAGGAGAGTGGTGCAGGGAAGGATTTATTTTATGTTTATTTATTTCTAGCTGTCAGTGATACTATTTTATTCAGAACAGCATGGATTGTCTAAAGCCACAGAAAAAGAGGATTAGCAACAGGGCAAGGTCAGCAGAGACATTATGAAAAAATGCCATGCAATTTGGAAGGAAATGGCTATTTTTTAGAACAATTTTTAAAGTCTCAAGCAAAAAAGTGAAGGTTGCAACTTCCCAGCTGATGTTTCTGTAAAACATCTGGCAACATAACCTAAAGGTGTGACATCTATTTCTTTAAAAATCATTGGCAGTCCAGGAGTTTAAAGCTAATCCACCTGATGTGGCTGCAGCATACAAATACTCTGGCAAGCAGTCTGTGGCTCAAGAACAGCAGGAATGGCTGTTAACATCTCCAGGGCATCGGTTTCTCTGTAAAAGTTTTGTTCCACCCAATACTTTCAGATGCACAGGAGGTTTGATGATAAAGGAGATGCTATTTCATAAGGGTGAGACAGATCACGTATGTTCCAGTTGTGCGTTAATTCTGTCAAGAGATTATTTATAAAATGAAAGGTGTTCTTTAATAAATTTAGGAAGGTATTTTGTGATTTTTTTTAATTTAATGACCTTTAGCCAAAGATGAATTTTAAAAAGGCCACAACATAAAAATGACCGAAGATCCATAAACATCAACTGAAAAGTCAAGGATGAGTAGAAGAAGCCATGAATACATATAAGACAGAAACCGTGTCATACACCACACTTAGTGAGGAGGCAAGGCAGAGTGCACACAGGGAAAAAAATATAACCTTTTCTGCAAGAATTCATATTGTTTGCACAGCTACTTTATTTTCTCTGCTGAAGCACTCTGATTTAACTGCATGGCAAGTGTCTGATGCAATGTGGGACACTGGCTGGCATAGTTAATTCTTAATTAGTTCTGCTGCATGAATCTGCTGAAAACCTAACCTCTAGAGCAAAGCAGTTCACTGATGACAGCACTTTTTCTGGTGCTGTTCATCTGAAGTGCATACAAAGGATAAAATCTTACTTTTCAGGTGCAGGACTTAATTCCACGCTAGATATGCTGTTGTGGCTGAGCTGTTTTCACTTGTTACAGTCCAGACACCATCATCTTTTAAGCTTCTCTCATCCAGCCCTCAGCTCTCTCAGTAGAGCTGATTTCACATGGTCCTGATAGCCTTCAACTAACTCACAGGAGTTGTGTTATTCATAACACTGCAGCCCATGGAATTAATTATTTAGCTGATAACCTTATCCTCACTCCGGAAAACCCTTCCACTGACAAGCTAAACCCCCAGATGTGGTGTGAGCAAACTCTACAGATTCCAAGCCAAAACATGAACTAGAACTCAGCATTCTCACCCCTTGCTTGAAAAAAAAAATGTATATATAGAAAGGTAATTTATGAAGAAAACTGCAACAGCCTGAAAGATTTTACTACTTCTGAGGTCTATTCCTACCACTTCTTCACAACTAGAGAATCAGCAATCAGTTATTTAAGAGTTTATGGGTTCTTCAGCAAGTTTTTTTATCTGATTATAGTACCAATGAACAAGACCTGAATAATGGAAAGAAAATGAAAAGCTATGATTAATATTTTTAACCCAAGTGTGTAGATATCTTTGAGAGCTGAAAAAAGTGGAGAATATTTGTTCTTTTCATATTAAAACTTCCCTTGTCCTCACTGTCTCAGTGTTGTACAAGAAGAGCCACAGATCCTGAGTCAGGTATTTCTGTACAGTGCTTAAAAATTTGGCCTGCTCCCTCTTATTTACATTATTCTAACACTTCTTCTGCAGTTGATATTATCAATCTATGAAACCCCAGAAAATTCAATAAAAGTAATTAGGGAACCTGCAGTAATTAGTTCTCTCCTCTTCTGGGACAAGTGTCATCAGCTATAACCAAAGCCTTTTCTCCTATTCTGAAATACACCAAGCAAAGCTCAAATGGTATCTGTGATAGTTGAAAACCTCTGGGGCACTGTTGAACAGAGGTTAAATATGGGTCAAATCTAGATTACACACTGCTCTCCTGCAAATATTTGCACCTGGTCCCCTCAGAACCTGTGAGGGAGAGACAGAAGAGCTACTGTGTTTCTATTCTGCATTGCTATTCTGTGCCAGAACCTAATTATGTTTTGGCACTTGAATATCCTGAAATTCTGAGATTTTTTTAGCTGTTATTCATGATTGCTAAATATACTTTTTATATTTTAATATTATAAATATAATACATAGACATTTACCTAATATAATTCCAAACTCATGTTTTAAAAACAATTGCTAAAGCTCCTCTTGAAGCACAGAAGAAAAAGATATCCATCTGCTGTTTCAAATCTAAACTCCAAAGAGAACACTTGCTTTGGAGAAGCTGAAAAATAATTAGAAGAGAAAAAATACCAAAATCAGCTAAAAGGAAAAATATGGAATTAAACCCAAGGCATTGCAATGAAATAAAAAAATAGATTAAATGAAAGGTATTTCTCTGAATTAAATCAAATAAAGGGACTAGAAATGACATTAATAAAAATACTGAAGGTCACTTTTTGAACTGATTCAGTGAGGCTATTATTTTTTGCCTGCAATTTCAATTTCTAAATAAAAACCCTAGATCTTGCGCATACGTTCTAAAATCTGCCAGTCTCATCTCTTCACTTATTCATTACATGTGCCTGCAATGGTTTGTTCAGGTGAGGTTACTTTTCTCTTTAGACAAATTGTGCTGTAAATTAGCTCCCATAAAACAAAGCACCTGCATCACTTTGTACAAATGAAGTATAAGGAACAATAGGCAATAGTGGATGATAAATAGAAGTAATTAACAGGAAGCTTAAGTGCATTTTTGCCATGGTAAAGGCTCATTTTCCTAGAAAATACCGAGGCTGTGTGGGATTAGGATATGATTGGAATGGTGCAGACTATTTCCAAACACTCCTCTGAATACCAGTTTGTCATCTGTTTCCTGCTACTCTCTGCTCATCTACTACTTCATTTTTCAAGTGAGAACTTCTTTGCGATTTGATCAACCTCTGAATCCTCCTCCAGCCACTTTTTACAAGAAAGAAAGGAGGTACAAATGTAGTCTGAAAATAAAGCTGCTTTTTCCTTGTAAGAAAAATAATTCTCTTCCACAAGAGCCCTCTTTTTACTTCTGTGGCTTTGAAACACACATGCAGTTGCCTGTTAATGATCCTATGCTCTAGGTAACATGTTTCTGGAAAGTCCACTTTCTCAGCTTCATGTCAACATTGCTGGGGGGGAAAAAAAAGGGTTAGGCACTACTACGAATTCGAGTCCCAGAGAGATCAAATCATAAATTAATAGCTGTGGCTGGCACAAGAGTAGCTCAGAAGTTTACCTAGCATGTAAACTTTCCTGACACCCACCCTGAGCAGCTTTACACCACCTCTAGTCCACTCCTGATAAGGAAGCCTCCAGTGGCTTCAGCTACAGAGAAAAAAAGATGAACAGAGGCAAAAGCACCCACATAGGTGCACTAAGCTGGCAGCACTTTACAGGGTGACGGATGAAAACAACAATTCAGTTTTCCTCTGGAGTTCTAAAAATTAAGGATTCGAATGAATCAGCATGTAATCTCATATGTGAAATGCCAATGAGAAGACAGATGCTGTAACTGTGTCTGGCAAAAGACATGCCCCTACCAGACTCTGCAGCCAGAGGGCAGGAATTCTGGGGTCGGGGGAAAGCAAGTGAGAAGCCTGGCCTCATATTTCAATCTTTATGGCATTCTGCTGAAAGTAGGGAGTCTGAATATTTTGTCTAAAGAGTTAGACTCCTTTGTCCTGATGCTTAAGAAACTCGGAATGTGTCCTGCTGGATAAAGGAAAATCTGCATCAGAGAGCACATAGTCTCAACTGCAAATAAAGAGGTCAGGCTAGAGACAGCAGGCTAGGAAGAAAATAGAAACAGGACTTTCAAGGGTGAGCTGGTAAAATTTTTGAGATTACAACAATTATAATTATAACACATTCTGATTCATTGGGACAATCAAATGAGAAATGGTACGTGAATTTTCTACCATTGTCTGTAAAAAGTACAAACTCTCAAGTGTATGATCTGTTAAATAAATAGGCTCTTGAAAAGCCATGAGATAAAAGGAAAATGTTCAAATCAGCTGGACTCTTGAAGGAATTAAGGAGACCAAGTTGTAGTCCATGGCAGATGTAAGCAAACTCCTCACTGGGCAAGGATGCTACTGCTCCACTGCACAGCCCAGACAGCACCTTGAATTTACAGCTCTCACATGCTGAGCCTGGAAACCAGATGGCTCAAACTTCCACAGAAAGGGAACCTCCAAACCTTCATCATTTTTTGAGCACAAATTCTGCCTTTGCAAGCATGTCTAGCAATTGAGGGTGCTGTAGGAAAAAACTTGCATATCAGTCTGAAAGGACTAATAAGAATGCCTCTTCTGATAGTAAAAATAAGCCACCTAACAGCAAGAAAAATTTTTGCCTCTAAGAAACACCCTGAAATTATGTCCTTCATTGCACTTTTTTCACATAAGGACCACTAAGTTTTATGGCAATTAACATCCTCAAGCAGGACTTGGGTTTAAACAGCTCTTCATCATGAAGAAAATATTTTTATCTATTCTGTATTAAATCAATAGAATCAATAGATTGGCTATTGCATAGGGAACGTCTATAACTATCCAAGGTCACTGTGTACTAGGGCCCTTTTCATCTTTCCTATTGAAAGTATATAAACCTCTCTAAATATGCAAGTTGTGGTGGATTTGGTTTTGAATCATTTAACTCTTCCTATTTATCTGACACTTCTGTCCTTCTTGATTTCCACCACAGGATCCTGAGACCCAAAACTGAGCACTGCTAGATTTATTTGCATTGCTCATGGATCTTGTCCTTATCAAATTCCCCGGGGTGAAATTCTATTCGCCAGCTTCATACCCAAAAAGTATACACAAAATCAAAGTGTACATACAGAAAAAGTGGGTCTCTCGCTTGCTTCCATCATCGGAGCTTGCATTCCAGGGCTGACACTGAGATGGATTTGGCACTGGCTGGCTCAAAATCACCAATGAGCCAAAAGATTTTTGGCTGAATCACTGCATTCCTCTGAGCCTCAGATTTGACATCTACAAAGCCAGGACAACCATAACGGCTTCCATGGTGAAAAGTGTTCAGATCTCCTTCTGAAAAAATACTGTGTGAGACTCATATTCATTATTACTGTCATTTACTCTTATTATTCCTATGCAGTCCCACCATTTCTGTGAACTCCTTACACATAGATAAGAGTGCACTTAGAGCACAAATGACTGGGATTATGACCTGTTAAATTTATTGTGCCCAATACCAGCAACTCTTCCTCTTCTGCAGCATCATATACTCAATTGTGATTCGAACTATCTGGATGAAGAGCAAAGCTCAGGCTGTCATCATATCCAGCTGTCCTGGTGAGTCTCAGCGTACCCGTGACAACAGCTTTGTGATTCAATTCCAGCTGATCCTCACAAATCTGGGAGTGCTCGGACATGCAGTGTCACGTTGGGCCCCCATTGCTGCAGTGGGAATGGGGTTTCTGTATTTGTTCATTCATAACTCATTTCTACCTTATTTACCTTCTTTCCTTTGACACTAAATTCTCTTTAGAGACATAATAGGAAACATCTGTGAGAAAATGAATTAAAAATATGAACTACTTATTTGAGAAGTCAGAATTCCTATTCCTTGAACTTTGTCCATTTCTAGAATAATTTTTTTCTACCATGTGCTCAGCAACACTTGTTCCATGTCTTCACATGTGCTTGCAAGTCTGAATTTTGCTCAATATCAGAAATTCCTGGCCACAGAAAGCTATAAAATGATCTAAGTATTCCATCCCAAGACTACAAATGCCTCAACGCTTCAGGAAGAACTACTCTGCTTACTTTTACTTTTTTTATTTTGGCTGGCTCAGGTTTTGATTGTCCAATTTGAGCAGACTTGCAAGTGTCAAATTTCAGGAACTACTGAGGTCCTGACTGTCACCAGGGAAAGACGGGATAGTGTATTCCTGTCTTCCCTGTCAAGGTACACATAGACACATCCACACACCAGTCCTATTCTTTCACTAGCTGAACTGTCCTTTTCCCAGGTGGCAAAACCTCCAGTGGCTACACCAGTCGTGGGCTCATATCCAGGGCAAAGATGAAAGCGATCAAGTACAGCATTGTAATTATCCTTGGTAAGTGAAAAGCCCCAGAGCTGGGATGATGCTGACATGAGGAAGCTGCTTTTCCTCAGCAACCTCTATCATCAGTAGACAAAGTTGATGGCTTGGAGAAGGAGCTTTACTTAGACACCTGACTTGCCTTCTGAGCTTGTCCTTCCCCTCTCTTCTGGCTGATACATTTCTATTTTAGGTATCTGACATGAGCCTTGAATTAAATTTGATGCATAGCCTCTCGTGTGCATAGAAAGTAAAGAGACAATGTCTAAAAGGAACAAAGGAAGAACTCATCTCTTTCCTATCCAGACTGCCAAAAGATTTGGCAACTGAGTTGTCTTTTAGGCTTAGAGACACTGCAAGGCATGTGAGCTGCTGGGGTGGTGCAAGGGAGAGAAGAGGTGAGATGTGCAGCAATTGTATTTGATGTTACAAGTGTATTGCCTGCCGAGATGGAAAGAATGAGCTCTCCTTTCCCATCTGGGCAGCAGATGACTTAATGCAGGTGTTCTCAGTCTCCTAGGGAAATGATATTATTCTGATACAATTAGGAGGCTGATATTCTATCTCAATAAATAAAGACAGCATCACACAGAGCTTGTGATTAGCTGCCAGAGACATGCAGGAAAGGAACCAAAGCTGTTTACTCCCAAGGGCTGACAGTCATCCCTTGACACTGAAAAAGAGATTGCTTCTCTTTCCAACACTGTGCAAAATTCAGATTGGAGAATATTGTGATAACAGCCACTTGAGTAGCTTAGCTCACTGTGTAGAGGCAGCGTCTGCAGGCATGAAAGAGGCCAGTGTGATTCATACTTTTCATAAGCCCAAGAACAGCTTCTCCATGTCTGAACTTTTCTGTGTGGCAATCAGAGAAAGCTTTTGTCAGACACAACTACTACTGCAAGGGCATCAGATGTTGAGAGCTCACATGGATGCTCAAGTATTTCAGCAGACCTTGAGAATGTTAGGCACCCAGCATCTCTTGATGTGCAAACAGATTGACATCTAACATCCATGGATTTTTTAAAGCCACTTAAAGTTCTGCATAGTGAATGCTATGATCCACACTCTGACACTGTGTATTGCTATTTTGCATATATCTGTGCATTTCTATGCAAATCCTGAATCAAAACCTTTGTGAGAAGGAATAGCATAGAGATTTGTGAGGGACAGATTAATTCCGTACGCCTGCAAATAAAGCTAGATCTGTGGCTCACCTTTTTTCCCTACTACCTCTGAACAAAAGCAGAAGCTATGAGCAGTACAGTCCTCTCTTCCCTTCCTCCAATTAATCTCTCAAGTGGCAGCACAGGAAATTAGGAGAATCATCCTGCACACTCCATATACACAGCACTTCCAGCCAGCATGCCAAATGACATGTTGGTTTGCCATAATGCAGTGTGAAAGTGTCATTCCTTGCTCCTGGGTGTCTGAGAACCTTATTTTAATAGGTGTCTGTAATGGGCAGTGCTGTCAAGGAGCAGCACTTTGGCTGAACATACATTTAAATTGGCTGCTCACTCTGGGGACCATTAAAAGAGCACTTCACTATAACTGATGATGCTTTAACTGGCTACCTATTTACCCTTTATGTGTTGTTTATTGTTCAGAAATGTCTCAATATGTCTAGAGGGAGCACTCTAAACACTTAGAGAAACATGTAATATATTTTATAGCCATTAAAATAAAAATAAAGACAAATAAAAGCACAATCTAATAACTATTCTCTTAAATAAGATCCTGAATGGGGAGAGGTTTGTTTTTTTTCTGCATGAACAAATATTTATGCATTATGACAGTTTTGCTCCATGAGTGTGTAATTACCTCCTTAAACTGCTAAACTATCAAATGTCAAGCTTTTCCTCTCTCTGTCTTGTCTGCAGCATTTATTCTCTGTTGGAGCCCTTACTTTCTTTTTGATATCCTGGACAACTTCAACATACTCCCTGAGACCAAAGAGCGCTTCTACGCATCTGTGATTATTCAGAACCTGCCAGCCTTGAACAGTGCTGTCAACCCTCTCATCTACTGCTTCTTCAGCAAAAGCCTCTGCCCCTCTTCTGAGTATTGCTCCTTTACTGTCATTCTGACTACCCATAAGAAGGGAGGGAACACATAAACACAGTCCCTAAATTGATTAACTATTTTTGACTCCTTTAATTCTGACCTTTCTTTATTTTTTGTAGGGAAAGAAGAACTCAAAGGCTGGGGGGGACTTCTCGGGAAAGGAGTGATGGGGGGCAGGAGATGCAGGTCCTGTCGAAACCAGAATACATCTAGCACAGACAGTGTTCTGCAAAGCCACACTGGCACCTGTACAGAGGAAAAGAGAGGTCCCCCACAAGGCCTGTGCACTGTGAAGTGGATGGACGCTGACTGGCAAGAGCTCACACCTTGTGCTCTTATAGCACGTATATTTTGGGTGGGCACTGCAGCTTCATCTGCCAGTGCCAAGCTCAGTATAAGGGGCTTCCTGCCTTTGTTGCGAGGCTTCATCTTGACCCTCTGTTTAAAGCAAGCTGTAATCTATGTGCTCCAAACAGAAAAAATAATTGTAAATGGTGTCTAGTCAGAGTCTTCTCTATCGTTCAGAAGTCACTAAAACCCATCTATTGAATCATCTGGCTGTTATAACAGATAGAGTGTTTACAAGCAATTACAGAGCAAGGACCCCAGTTAAAATGAAAACACAGGCACTCTTCCAATGAGAAAGCACCATTGTCACTCTATGTAATTGTATCTGTGTTTCATACAGAACCACTTACTAAGTCATAGCAAGAGAAGAGGAGAACGAAGGGCTGGGATACTGCCTGCCACATCATCTGGCCCAGCTTCTCAGCTCACACCAGCAGCACTGTCCTTGTCTCTCTTCCTCCCCTTCCAGTGTGATATTTCCCTGCTGTCCTACCTTGGCACATCAGTGGCCACGCCAGTGTCCCAGCAGGACTCACACGTGACACATCTGGACAGCCATTTATTGCTGGGCTACTAGCAAATGGTTCACCAGCCCCTCACAGATCCCATGGTGTACCCCATGTGCAGATCCTTCCATACTTCTGTGGCAAAGGCCCTGAGCAGCCTCTTCAGAATCCTATGGGGAGCTGCCATGAAGGGCACTTAGCCAGTGCAGATCTCTCTCACCACCTACACAGCAGCATTTTCCTATCCCATACCCCCTGTAAATCATCCCTGTCACTTAAATCGTGTAGGGAACCACACACATCTTTGTACAAACTCATAGTGGGAAAAAGACCCAAGCAAAACCACAAAACTCAAATTACATTTAGGAAAAAGAATCTGTTGATGGGCCCGTCTTGTGAATGCATTGTAGGTTTCAGAGGACCAGTAGTCAGGCAGTACTTTGCTGCTGTGCACCCAAGCACTTAGGTATCTCCCATCCCCAGCCCTTTGGGCATCTTCCCACCACACTGTTCTCAAATGAAGTGAAAATTTTCTCATGCAGGTGAGGGGGTGATAAACTTCAATGTTCATTTTACTACAAGGCAGCTTGAAATGTTTGTATTAAAGATTAACTCTAACCAGCTGTATGGCAATTGAGTTTGTTTCCTCTCAGTGAAAAAATGATTCTTACTTAAGTGGACTCAGTTTAAAAAGGAGTTTTTATTATTAGGATCTTTTGCAACAAGTTTCTTCCCTCTAAAGCAAGAACTGAATAAAATTATTTTATAATTGCCTATATTACAAAAATATATTTTCCTAAGTAGGAGATATATAAAATCATGGGGCTTTATGTTCTCAGGAAAATAAATAAGGCATCTCTTTTTATTACCATGAAGTTCTGTTATTTAGACTCTATGTCTAAATTTTGCTACTGCTTAATTAAAACTATGAATCTACAGCAGCCTTTACAGCAGCGACCTTGGATAGACTGTATATAAGAACCAGACAATGTTTTTTCCCCATGGGCATCTAATAACTTCCCTAAAATTGGACTGCTTTGTTTAAGCTCCATAGATTGTAGATTTTAGCTTTTTCATCTGATAAACTCAATACCTACTTTAGAGCAATTAATGGAGTTTTTAGACTCAATACCTGGAAATCAGATAACTATCTGAGCAAGTACTTTGATTTGCAAATTTAGTATGACTCAATCCCACTAAAATTTACATATTTACTGGGGTGACCACATTAATTATCCCATCCATCTAAATTAAGCATATGCATGAGTTAATGTAGGACTGTGGACTGAAATAAAGTCATCATCCATTTATTTTCAAAGAAACAGCTTTTGTTTCATTCATTATTGTACTATGTACCATTTACAAGCTCTTATCATTTTTCTTTTGGACATGGTTGTGATGTGTTTCCTCATATGAGAATCCTTCCGTTTATATGGCCTCACACTGCTTTTGTCTGCATCCCTTCCAAGTGCTTAAATATAGGAATAAATAATTCATCTTATTTTTTATGTGGCTTTCTTACTGTGCAGGAGATAGCATTTTACTACCTTTTTCTATTCTCCACATCTTCTGCTATAAAGCTGAGTTTTTTCCATTAGTCTGGAAAACTACTCCTAGTAGTTAGTCTGGAAAGGTACTCCTTTGTCTCTGGGGAGGGAGATTTAGGGAATTTCATGTGTCTCCAGTAGGTTTATTATTCCTTGTTTGCAACTCACTCTACATCTGTTTACTGTTTAGTTGCTTAACAGTGCCAGAGTTGCTCCGACAGACCCCACACTTAGGAGGAGGCAGCAAAAGTCAGTGTCAAGGTCTGATTGCCCAGAGAGGGGGGGCTGAACACAACAAGAAGAGGGTACCCAGCTGGCTTGTCCATGACAGCCCAGAAGGAGCTCTGGTTTTCAACAGCTTTAACACTTCAAGAGGCATCTGTGAGATCCTTCTGACATTCCCACAGTGAACAGAAATATTCATATGCATGACTGCTAGGACATAAAGCCTTGTATGATGATAAAGTCCTATTTGACTGGTAGATTCCTGAGAAGCATGAAAAATCAGATACTCATCCCTCAGAGAAGCCACATTAAACAGTATAGGACTAGGATACTTTCCAAACTAACACTAATAGAAGAAAACATGTATGCTTTCTGTGCAAGATTCTAATAAAATCTGAATGAGAAAGCTATTTAATTCTCTCTTGGATATTTTTCATGTAATTCAAAATTCCACTCTCTTAGACTAGATTTCCATCTCTTGCTAAAAGTGTAAAGCAGTATTTCATCTTTCAACTTGGTTTTGCTTCAGAAACTTCTGTCTCCTCTTTTTGTTTTTACTTTGAAACAACTAATGCAAGGCAACAAAATTTAACATTGCCCATTGTGACCATTGAAAGTCATCAAAGCAAAACTCTACCTAGAAACATTCTTCACCCTCCTGCACGCTGCCAACCCAGTGACTAGAGGTGCAGACATTATCAGTCCAAGAAAAGAAAAATGTAGCCACTACTTTGTTGTTTGTAGGTGTGAGGATCTTTTTGAAAGATATTTTTCATGGAAAAATAATTATACTTTTTGAGATGATACAGGATGATTTGACTTCCACAGAGTAACAAAAAAAATTATTCTTACACATCTCCAATTTTTGTGAGGCATAAATGAATGAATGTCCATACTCTACAAGTTACCTAATCATTTAAATGTGACTTGTGGAATCAAGCACATATTATTATAAAAGTGGACTTACAAAATATGTTTTTGGAGTATAAGGTATTGCAAGCACCAGAGCGCTCCTAATAGTCTCTAAAAACACATAAACAGAAGTAAAAGCAAGTCTAATACTTATTTTAGTTCAAGCCCTGACATTTGAATATCAGAAATCTTTATGTCTATTCAGATTACATATTTTCTTGGTAATACAAGATTCAGGAAATCAGGAAAATCCTCTCTCAAACCATAGAGCTCTATGAAAAACAAGAAAAATAACCCAACTGAACCTCCCCACAACACTGGCAAAGAATTTCTCAAGATATGAGAACTTAGAGGTAACTCTGAACCAAGATAACTGAGAATAGTCTCTTGGCTCTTTTTACAGGAATACACTTGCTGATAAGAGGCCTCAAGTTCAGTGTCCCTTCAGAAGTCCTAGTTCTCTGTGCAGATATGTTTCAGACAAGAACACAGAAGGCATCACACTACCTACCACTTCACCCCTCACAAGGACTGCATGTACTTTTCAGAAACACTTGATGGAAAAAGAATAACAAAAGAAAGAAATTGAAGCAAGCACACTAAAAAAAATCCCTATACATATATGCTGTGAGCACAAGTGCCTTTTGTTAAGAGAGAAATCATTCCATAAATAAAAATAAACTGGTGTAGAACCTATCTGTGTGTACCTTCCAACATAGAGCCTTAATGCTTACAGGAGAAGAGATTTTACTTTATTTATCAACCTTGAGAAATATGATTAATTTGTGGAGTAAATGCAGTATTTAGTGAAAGGTAAAATATGCTTTATTTTCTCTAGCAAACTAATTTATTTTTCTAGTAAACTAATTTATTTTATACAGTGTTTAATTTAGATAAGCATTACAGCTGAATAGTTCATTAGATTGCATTTTGTCATTTTTGATGGCATCTCCTGAGTATGCATAAAATATGGGGGTAGAGGGTTAGGCACGCAAGCATATGCATGAATTTACAAATAGACATTGCTGATTCCTCAGGCTGAGCTGGTTACAGTGGTACATAATTAGAATCTTAGTGGTTGATTTTGTCTCAAGCAAGGCAAATGAAAATGGGTTAAAATTCAACAACTTTAATAAACTCAGTAAAAATGAACAGTTTTAGGCATCACATAGAAAGATGATCTTCAGGACCCAAATTGGAGAAATGTGATAAGTACAACCCTGTGTTGATAATCAATTACATTAATTATGAGAAATTTTGTTGTAAATTGGGAAGTCATCAGCTAGAAATGTCTGAAGAGAATAAAGTCTTGAGCACCCTCAGCCAGATGATGCCTGGTTACTGACACCACCATAGTCAGTGGTGTCAGGGGACTAATATGATCTCCAGAGGTATCTGATGAAGCATTTGTCAGAAGAACTCTAAGACTGTGTGAGTGGTCTCTGATGAGACCACTTGGTGTTTAACAAGAGAAAGAGGGAACGTGAAAAACAATCTGAGCTTTTGGTTTGTTGAAGCTGGTAAAATGGAAAGCTGAAAAGGGGTATTTCTGCTGCCTGTTAAGACAATAATGTCAGTGGGAAAAGGAGGAAAAGGAAAAAGACTATTTAAAAATCTAACTGGGGCAAAAACCCTGCCCCCTGAAATAATCTCACTATGAATAAATTTTAATAAATTCATCCAATACAATGATCAGCCTACCCAGACCTTGTTGCATGGGTTGGAAGCAAGCTTTTGGGTTATAAGGGAGCCTTTTTAGTTTCTGCTATGGCTGTTTATTGAGATCTAAACACAGCAAGGCAAGACAAGGCTTTCTCTACAAGCTTTTCAAGGGGACTCATTTTGGATCTTGCTAATGACCATGCCTCTGTAACATCGCATCAAGGAGACCTAAAACGAATAGTATCAAAGGGGACTTCTATTAGGAGAGATAATATCCTCTTAAGTCAAGCTGAGAGAGCTAAAAAAGCCAATGAACTTTCAGGTATGAACACAGTCTTCCCATTTCTGCCCTGCCAACTCACATCACAGATTTCAGGAAAGTACAAGGTAGCAGCTGGCCTTTTTGCTTGTGTTCAGGCTTTCAGGCTGAGATCAATACAGAGTTATACAAGTACTGCTCTTTGAAATATAATCCTCTGTCCTCTTTCCCCAAAACATTCACATTCTTCAGTCTCACATGACAACCTTGTGTTGGAGCAGCAGCCCATGGCTACACTGATGGCTTGCAGACAACCTGGATGCACTCACCACTGTCTGGGTTCTAACTCCACTGCCTTCACATGTGCTCATGGTTTTACAAAGAAGTGACTAAGAGCCTTTAATTGCATAAGTTATGTATGGAGTGACAGCAGAACTCAGCCTCCTGGGCAGGAAAGACTAATGCCAAAGGGAAAAATTATTGTAACTGTAAATTGATAAAGTGTCCTTAACTTAAAGGATTTGGGTCCCTTAAATGCTTTACACAGAAAATTAAAGGTAAGTCAGACTCCCTTGATCATGCTAAAAGCTAAAAGGCACTTCATGTAGCTTCTAGGGAGAGAAAAGAGACTTTAAAGTGATCAAGTAGTAAAATATCATCAAGTCCCATTTGCACCTCATGGCTTAATCTTTTCTTTGGGAGGATTATTCCAATAGAGTTTTTAAAAACCTAGACAAGGGAATAACTGCTTTATACATATGTAATGTAAGGGGAAGAAGCATGCTCAGTTTTAATATGGCACCAAAATAGCAATTTAAAGGTGACTCAGCATTATGGTGTTTATGAGATGCAGTGGATGGCAGATAATTCATAGAGGAAAGTCAAATGTCATCAAACACTTGGCAATTCCTAGAATATTCCCCAAAGAATGGACTGACAATGTGGGACAAGGTATAGGGTCATCTGGAAATAGTTATTGCCAATCAAACTATTGCAGCAAATTATTATTTTTGAGAGAACTTTGATTTTGAAGTTTTTTGCATGCAGAGAACATTTTCTGGATCAAATTGAAAAGAGGCATTTCAGCATCACCATGGCCTTGGCCACAGGGTTAAGCAACATGCTTAAGCAAGCTCTTCATGTAGCTTCTCAGATCCAAAATGCCCAGGGCTGGAAATAAAGAGACATTTCCTGACTCCCACTCCCACATGATGTCCAGCATCCACTCTGTGGTATTGAACCCCTCAGACCCACCTCATAACTCCCCATTCTAGGGAAAAGACCCTCACAGAGGAGCGCCCTGGAGCTGTGTTGTGATTTAAGCCCAGATGGCAACTAAACATTACACAGCTACTCTGCCCCAGTAGAACAGGGAGTAAAAAGTAAAACTTATAGGCTAAGAACAGTTCAATAACTGGAACAAAGTAAAGTATAATAACAATAATAGTAGTAAATTGAAAAAGAAGGAGAAAAAGAGAGAACGCCCAAGAAAAACAAGTTATGCACAATAGAGTTGATCATCATGTGCCGACCAATGCAAAACCCCATCCCAACAACAAGTAATTCTGTCCAGGTAACTCCCCCTGTTTAAATACTGGGCATGACATTCTGTGGTATGGAGTATCTCTTTGGCCAGTTGGGGTCAGCTGCACAGGCCATGCTCCCTCCCAGCTTCTTGTGTACCTGCTCAGTGGTCAAGCATGAGATACAGAGAAGTCCTTGTCTCAGGGTAAGCATTGCTCATCAACAGCTGAAACATCAGTATGTTGTTAACATCATTCTCATGCTAAATCCAAACCACATCATTCTACCAGCTACTTAGAGGAAATTAACTTTATCTCAGGCAAAACCAGGAAAAGTTGCCTCTGCTTTCACACACCTCTGCAGCTCCTCCCCTGGTTCTTAGCCTATCTTCCCCCCTACACCAAGATTTTCATGTGGCTTGGGGTTTCTTGTTGAGTCTGCAAAAACTTATACATTCTTATGAAAACAGAAAAAAAAGAGAGAAATTTCATGTAAATGAGTATAACCTGACTCAAAAGGGGGCAAACTACTCTGCCTCAGTTTTCTTGAAGAGTGCTGCTTGGCCAGGAAGAATCACTGCAACTCTCTTGGTTTGAATGACAGGTATTTGCTAAGGAAAGGCAAGAGCCCCCTTCCTGAAATGCAGAATGCAACCCCCTCCCTTTTAATTATTTTAGTTTTAAATCAGAGGCCTTCAGGCAGGAGATGTGGGGATAAGGATAACAGTTCTTTACTGATATCTAACAAGGCAGAGAACAACAACAGCTATAAAAATTGACAACAGAACAGAACAGTATAGCTCAGTTCCAGTCCCTTTTGGCCGCAGGCCATCTCCCTGCGCTCAGTTACCGGTGCTGGGGGCAGGGCAGGTCTTGCGCAGTTGAAGAGGGCTGGAGTGATGGCAGCAGCCCAGGGGTGAGAGGGGATGGGGAAGTGACTCCTCCCTCACGGTGTCGGTCATGGTGCTCAGCAGAGTGTCCAGAGGTAGTAGGGTGAGGTGGGAGAGCAGCAGAGCGATGTCCAAAGGCAGGGAGCGTGGATCTCAGTGCTGGGGTGGCAGGGGAGATGCCAGATCCGAGCACGGGGCGTCCTCTCCCTCCACGAGCCAAACGAGAGAGTTCCGGCCTGCTCCTGACCCCCGTCCCACCTTTCCTTTTTCCGGTTCCCCCCCCCCCCCCGCCCTCCCTCCACCCACCCCCCTACGAGAGAACATTATCTATCGTTTTAAGGTGTAGCCACAACTACTTAGCATAACAATGGGAGAAATTCCACAGAAAGAAAAGGGAACAATTTAACTCTCCAACAGCAACACACCATACTGCATGAATACAGTAAATTCATTTCAAATCCCAAAGCCATGGGTGAGATACCTAATTAACAATACATGGAGTCAAGCTGTTGATATGGCTCACTCAGGGACTCAGATATCAGAAAAGGCCTGGTGGGAATTCAGCATTACACATTTGAACCTGTTTAATATTTGGAGCCAGGTTCTCTGTTTATGTGTCTCAGCTGGTCTTTATCACCTTTCACTGAAGATACGGTGTGTTCATTAGATCAGGCCTACATCCATATATTGAGGAATGCAAGTATAAGCCATTCTGAACCACAATCAATCATCAAAAACTGGCATAATTTTTATTTTATAATTATGAGAATAATTGCAGAAGATTACTAGTCTAGCCAGCTGGAGACTGCAAAAGCCTGAAGGCAATAAAGCTGCTATATTTTGAAATTATCTAATCAATTTAATTTCAAAATATAGCAGCATGAACTTCAGTTTGCATTGTTGGAGGAGGCCTGTTGGGTGATGAATAAATATTTCTGGTAGATTAACCTAGCTCTATTACAAGTCAGGAAGATTCTTTTTGTTGGTTTCAGTAGGAGTTGATCAGGTTCTGTTCAGGAAGAGCACAAGACCTTTTTAATGTGTTTACATTTACTATTTCAGGCAGGACTGAACTGATTTGAATGCCACCTCAAAACAAACTGACATTTTAAAATACAGGTTGCAGAGACTTTTTTTCAGGTTGGCCAAGCAAAATGCTAGGAGAAAAATAGTGCACACTGACATAGAATTATCTAACATAACACCTAAGAAATGCGATGGGAGGAACCACTGAAATGGTGACAGAATCGTGAAACAAGTAATGCTTGCTTCCTATTTCACAGGCCATTCCTATTTCTTGAAAGACTGCCCTGATACCCTGCTGAAATTCAGTGGATTCAAATCATACTATAGATAGGAGAGGAGTATCATAGGAATATCACAGAATACCAGTCTTGAAACAACATATAGTTGATGACACTATGGGACACAAATCTTTCCAGGATTTTTGTATGAATATCAGGTATCTTCTTGATATTTTTATGGGTTTGGCAGTGGTATAATTCCTGGATCACCAAGTGCGCTGGTTTTAGCACTAAAGAAAGCCCAAGGAAGTGTGTTTTTTTCTGTTTGGTTTTTTTTGCTGTTTTTTTTTTCTTTCTGAGAGGAGCAGCTAGGCTTCCTTATGTCTGACAAAAACCAATCACTGATTGGTCTTGAGAACTGACAACTGGTTAAACCACTGAAAGAGATGGACACGTCTCTGTGAGAGTCACACTTTAAAGCAAACAAACTGCGGGAAAGCTCTCTTTCATTCCCAGCCTCTCAGAAGGTAACTAGTCTGGCTGGGGCCAGGCCCCGTGCAGCCCACGGGCCTGGACATCCCCAGCCCGGGGCGGGCAAGGGAGAGGAGGCCCTTGGGCCGCTGAGATCCTGGCTGCTTCCCCCTCTCCCACAGCGCTGCAGAAACGCTGCTGCTGCCAACACCCCAGGAGCAGCTCTGGGCAGGGGCCGCCCCGCCATGCCCCTCTGGCCCAGTGGAGGGTCAGGCCCAGCCTGCCTGCAATGGTCCCTGCAGCAAGGCAGGGAGGGGCTGAGCCGGGTTCCCCCCATCAAATGGAATGCAGCCAAGCAACACACTGCCATTTCTTGCTGGGCACATGCTAAGATCCTAGTCCAGCCCAACACAAATGCTGAAAATACTCTAGTTCCCAGCCGTGGCCGAAGAGATCACATGACCGTCTGCAGGCCTGGGCAACGTATTGACTCTTTGACTGCCCAGAATGAGACTTGCAGACATTTTGTTCTCTCTCCGAAGTGAAAGAAAAGGACCAGAATGAAGATACACACAGAAACAACATGAAAACACTGAGGTCAGACAAAAGGAAGAGTCAGGTCCCAGATGAAGGAAAGAAGAGAGTCGTGGACTGAAATTTCTCCCTTTTTTTAAATGTATGGAGAAAAGACTCTTGTTTCTCTGTAACTCAGGGAAGTGTTATGGGGTGGATGAATGTTCTAATTGTAAATATGAACAGAGGCATTTGTGTTAAAGTGAGCAGATGTTGAAACGGCTGTGGTCCCATTAGTTTGAATAGAGAGAAGACCCCTGCTGCCTCCCAGGGAAGAAAAAATAAGAAGAAAATAGAAGAATGACTTCTGTTTTCAAAGATGAAGAGAGCTTTTGTTTGAATTGTTATAGTCTTTAAAGTGTGCCCCATAAGTTGATATGGTCCTCAGTAATGCTTGTGGGAAGACTGTTCGTCAAGGAAGGAATTTTTACATAGTGATTAGATTTCCACTCTCCCAGGCAGCTGATCCACTGTGACATCGAGGCCATGAGAAAAGTGTTTCTTGTGTAGAAATCTCCGTAGACTGAAGAGAGAAGTCTCCTCTCACAAGTAAATTGGTGAAGGACCTTTTTTTAAAAAGATGGTAAATTGACTGATTTGTTCTGTATGTTGTCAGAGTGGAAGAAAAGAACTTGTGGGGGAAGGAGAAGTGTTCTAAAAGTTTTATTCTGAGTTTTATCCTTTTTTTCTTATCGTTTCTAGTAATAAAGTTTTTCTTTGTACCCTTCAAAGTTTGAGCCTGTTTTACCTTCTTCCTAATCCTATATCACAGCAGGAAATGAGTAGATAATTCTAGCAGATGCGATTTGGCCTATGCCAAATTCACAACAAAAATTGGTGCATTGGTTGGGAAATTTCAAATTGGTGAACCAAAATCACCACACCAAGTATGCTCAGAGTCACATCTGTAGGAACTAAAGGCAGTCTCAGGGAAAATACAACCCCCTCCCTAGCCAAGATTGGAATACTCCTTCCCACCTCAAACTGGGATTAAGCAGCATAAAATCCATGCTTTAAAGGTCCAAATAGACAAAAAGTCTTAAACTCAATAAAATGTGCTATCCTGCCCTCAGACTGTGACAAAAAGTCATAGATAGGCTTTCAAAAGTGGGCTTGGAGTATTTCACAGGCACCACTTCCTTCATGGAGAGTTTGGGGATTCATTGTCATCTTCTTTTTCATCTTCTTCCTCATCTTTTCACCCCAGGGAACCCTGGTTTCTGTGAGGTAACTTGTACCATGCACTTGTGCCTGCAGCCTGAACCCTGGTTTGCAGAGAGAAGGAATCAGACAGGAAAAAGCCCAGGAAATACTTACTCATGGTCAAAAGCCATGTCCAGGCCCATCATTTGAGTAGCCCTCCGTATGGCACTCTTGTGCATGCATGAGGTTACAGGCAAAAAGTCAGGGGCCACAGTACCCTGGTCATTCTACTCCATATTCAGAACCAGTCTGGATACCTCTGCATGCTTCTGCATCCAGCTGCATCCTTAGACACTGCCTCTGCATCTATACCACCCTTCTGTCTAGGAGACAGTCACACCAACTCTGACATCTGTATTTTTAGTTAAGTAAAAGCTTTTGGATAAAAGACTGAGCATGCCTGATTGCTCTTCTGTTTGTTCAAGGAGAAGGTGAGCTTCAGGGTAAAAGTGCCCTAAGTGCTTGCCTCTGCCAAAATATTCTCATTTAAGATTAACAGTATAGCAGTCTGATTTTAATATTTCCATGGTGTAATAAAAGCTGCCCACCATCCCATTTCTGCTTCATAAAGCTAATATGACTCAGATAATTAACTCAAAGACAAATTATTATCAAGCTACAGGACATTCACCAGTCAAGTCATTAAACCGTTTAAACACAGAACCACTGCTCTGTTGACTGACAATCTTTGTGTGATGAGCTGAATTCATTTCATTAGCTTTTCAGCCAGCAGCACAAAATACGACTGCTGTTTCCCAGTTTTCCTTTTCTGAATTGCTACGTTATCTGCCTCTGAAGTTTGAATCACGAGGATTTGTGAAGCTTCTGCTGCTATCTATTAAAGTGATTTATGGTTCATACTATTTCAGGTGGCATACCTGCAAGGAGAGACAGAAGTGGCACTTCTGCTCTAAAGCTGTTTTTAAGTCTTTAAAGCATTGCTAAAAAGCAGAGGGGAAAAAAACCCTACTTTTCAAGTATCAGGAAAGTTTGTTTTACTACAACCCACAGCTACAATCAGAACTGCAGCATGACATTTTGGCATACCAAGCCCCCCCTTTAGAGCTTTCTCCTGTCACCCCATTGCAGCTTCATAAATCCCTTACAGTGCATCAGAAGTTCTCCTGTCACCAGGTTGCAGTGTGTTGAAATCCAGAGCAATCCCCACACAATCCCTGATGGCAGGGCTCTCCTTTCTATCTAATCCTCCAGCTCCACTTGCAATACAGAAAAGGGACAGGAGGAAATGTGGAGGATTAGTGGGGGACAGGCAGAGCTGGCTCTAGGTGCCCTCTGCCAGGACTGTGCAGGCAAAGAGGGCATTGAGGAATCACCTACCACTGAAGGTCCTTTCCCCAGGGCTCGTGCAATTGCTTTGCTACCAAGTTTTATGCAATTTGAACCCTGTAGGCAGATCACAAAAGAAAGTGGAAAAATACCATATTGATCTGATTCAGTATACTTATCCGTGATTAGAAAATATATAGGAAATCACTTCTGCTAAGCTATGCAGATGTCGAAGAGATAAACACTGATGTGGGCTGACTGTTCACAAGAGTAGGACAAGGACATTCAGTAAATTAGTCCTATACGAAAGGTGTATTAGTACGATCATGCACCAAATTATGCATTGTCTTGGTTTGAAAGACAGGTATGGTCTAAGGAAAGGCAGGAGCCCCTTTTCTGCAATGCAGAGTGCAACCCCCCTCCCTTTTAACTATTTTAGGTCCAAATCAGACGCCTTCAGGCAGGAGATATGAGGATAAGAATAACAGTTCTTTACTGGTATCTAACAAGGCAGAAAACAACAACCGCTATAAAAATTGACAACAGAGCAGAACAGTCTAGCTCCGCTCCAGTCCCTTTTGGCCGCAGGCTGTCTCCCTGCGCTCAGTTACCGGTACTGTGGGGGCAGGGCAGGTCCTGCGCAGCTGAAGAGGGCTGGAGTGATGGCAGCCACGGCCCAGGGGTGAGAGGGGATGGGAAAGTGACTCCCCCTCACGGTGTTGGTCATGGTGCTCAGCAGAGTGTCCGGAGATAGTAGGGTGAGATGGGAGAGCAGCAGAGCGATGTCCAAAGGCAGGGAGCGTGGATCTCAGTGCTGGGATGGCAGGGGGAGATGCCAGAGCGGAGCCCAGGCTGTCTTCCCACTCCACGAGCCAAGCAAGAGTGAGAGCCCCGCTCCAGACCCCCCATCCCGCCTTTCCTTTTCTGGTTCCTCCCCCCACCTCGCCCTCCACCTACCCCCCTACGAGAGAACATTATCTGTCATTTCACGGTGTAGCCACAATTACTTAGCATAACAACGGGAGGAATTCCACAGAAAGAAAAGGGGAACAATCCAACCCCCAACATGCATCAAAGGGAAAATAATGTTCCCTCTATGCAGAGGAAATGGTGCTGTGGATGCAGAGACTAGACTAGAAAGGGACTCGAGATGATAATAATAATAATGAACGACAAAGCATGAGCTCCCAGTGTTACCAGGGGATCAAAAGAGATCAAGGAAAAGAAACAAGGAATCATTCAATATCCTTGCACACACAATGGGAAGGACAGACATAAAAATCACACCTTTTTCAAAAAGATTTTACAGATTTTGGGTGTTTTTAACTAGTGGAGGGAATTACTATGAAGAAGAAATATTGGGTACCTCATCCTGGTTGTTTTCTTATCAAAGCTGAAGAGTTTCTCTTTTGTAAGCACAGTTCAGCAAGCCTTCTTCAGTTTATGGTATTTGAAAAGCAGAGTTATATTCTGCATGGCTTTGCCTCATCTCTTCTAGCAATAATTAGCCACAATGGATAATGGAAGAAACAAAGGTTAAATAGTTATCCAGCTTCCAACATGATTTTTGCATCCTTGGTTTGGGACAGAAAGAAAATAATGATTATTAATGTAGAATCAAAATCAGCCAAGTGTCCCAGTATCTTCTAGTACATGTTGAAGTGGCACAGGGAAAACAGTGGCTGTGTGAAGTCTGCATAAAGCAAACTCCTAACCTCATCCCAGGAGGACACAGAGTAAACAGAGCATCTTAACAGAAGGGATGAACAAGACCATGGTTGGGAGCAGGAAGAAACTCATAGGATTATGAAGGAGATTTCCTGTTCCTGTTGTTGTCAATGGAAATTCTGCCGTTGAAATCAAAAGGAACACACAAACATTGTTTAGTTTATCTGGGAGAAAGACAGAATTTGGACAACATTGTGATACTATTCGTGCACTATTGGGATAGCTGCCTTATGAGAACAGCAGTAACATATAAAAGAGATAAAAAACAGACTGTGAAACCACATAGCTGAATGAATGATGCTCTTCTTAACAATAAATTGTTATTAAGGAGTTTTATTCCAGTTTTTGGAGATTTGGTGACACTCCTATCTATTTTGTCCCATGACCAAGGAAAAAAGAGAACTGGATTCAATGAGTAAGGCATTTACACTTGTAAGCAATCACCACAAATGCATTATTGTAATTAGTGTATCAGTATCTGGCATTCATCACTCTCTCTAACACTTAATCAGTTTAAATCTTTGTAAACTCTTAAATGCTTGACTGAAATGAGCAGTACCTGCAGTTACTGTAGCTCTGGGTGGATTTCAGATTAAAAATACCATGATTGCTAACTTTGGAATTAAAAAATAACACAGAAAAGTGGTGAAATACCACTCCCTGCAACGTTCATCTGTGAATGGGTGCCCTGTCATATATTGCTTTTGGGTCAGTCTCCTTTCTCCTTTTAGGATAAACCCAGCCAAGATCACAGTACTGGTAAAACAGGGCGTTGGGGAAGATGGTTTCTAACCCCTTTGAGGATGTCAGTTCCTCTTTTTCCTCTTCTTGCAACTGCTCTGGCTTGATGTAAATCTTTGCATATGATACTTTGCATGTACCAAGTAGGAAAAGAGTGATTTTATTTTCGCAGTGCCACACAATGATATTACCAACTGCAATTTCAATCTGCAATGTGGACTGCTTATGGTTCTACAGCTGGGTCACCATGACTGCTTGGATCTGCTTTTGTAATTTTGAGAAGGATTTTTTTTTTAAAGAAATGCAGGGAGGGAGGAAGGGACTAAACTGGCTCATTGGTGCTTGGCAAACACCTGAGTCTTTTTCTCTTGAATGGAGGATTAGTGGGCATTAATCCTTCCTGCAGGCAGTGTATTCAGCTGATCCGCATGGGGAGTGTGGTCCACTTTGACTATTGAGATGTACTGCCTCAGAAAATCTTGAAAACTGGCCTTGTCTATGTGCCAGGATGCCTGTAGCCAAGCAGCAATGGGCCAGGCTTTCCCTTGACAGAACTCTGACACCTAGACCAGCAAGGAAAATCTATTCAGTTCATGGCTTCAGAAACAATACTGGGGCTCCAGCATGCTTGAGTTATCCTCAAAAGACAGACTGTCTTTGAAAGGACATGTATATCTGACAGCATCTCATGTGTGAGAGTACTAGCACAGGGCCTACAAGCACCAGGCAAGCCTCATAATGATCTTTACAAGAGTTAACATATGTAAATATTTCATTCAATTTCATCTCAGATTTTTTAAGGTCTGAAATTGGAACCACACAAACTAATGGCAAAGTTGTAGTATCAACAAAATACAGAATTAAACCTGTTTTCTTTTTTTCTAATTGGAACAGGGGAGCAATATTGCGAATGTTCAGGGTTTTTTTTAATAACCTCTCTGGGTTCAAATGCATCCAGGTTTAGTTTAAATATATTGCTCCTTCTTCATCTTCAAGCTCAGATGGTGGTATTTTTTCTTCAGTAAGACAGATGTGAAAATAATTCATTACTGGATGTAATAGTGGAGGCTGAGGAAATGCATTTATGAATGCTTTAGGGAATTTGTTTATATGCACTCATTCATTGTCTGTTTTACCCAGGCTGAATGTCCTCCGTTTTTTTCCTAAACAAGACATATGAAGACATTTTGAAGGCTAATTTAGCATTTCTCAAATGTCACCTAAACTCTGACTGATAAAATTGATCTAATTTCTCTTCCACCCTCCACCACAACAAACTCTTAGCAACTTATTCACTTCAAAATTCTCTGGCTATAGTCTCTGCATAGTCTCTGCAAACTGCAGACATCTAGAAGCATGAGCAGAACCCTTGGTTGTGATGGAATAAATCCCACTTCCTTGTTTTCCTTTGGTTTCTTCTTCGTTATTTCCATAGAAGATAACAACAGGACAGACTGCTCCACCTACATCTCCATGCACTTACAGACAGGAGTGCTGAGAAAGAAGGGATGGGGATCCCATAGCAGCATTTAGGCTCACAGCTTATTAGACCTTTGAGTAGCAACTCTCCACAGGGCTTGAAGCCAATGGGTTTTCTCAGAGCTGTTGAAGCCAGTCTGAATCTAAGGTGTCATGTCCATTAGGCTGTCCAAAAGAAAACTTTATTCTTGTAAGGGTTGTTTTTAGCCAGATTGTTTCTGAGAACCATTAGCATGCTGGGAGGTGGTGAGGACATGCTTGTGGAGCACAGTGGGAGGTCAAACTGCAGTGGCTCTGTCAGTTCTGCACCAGGATGCCTGAAAGGGTGCACATATCCATGTGCAAAATTGCCTGCACACTGTCAAGCCTGATGAGACACCTTTAACAGACAGAAAACTGGAGGCACCAGCAGCAAACTCTTCACACTACACAAATTCCTGCCTCCCTCCCACACAGGGTGGTCCTGCCAAGGTTTTAACCCTGTAGACACACCAAATGAACAAAGATATGGGTGCTGCAGGTAAGACCTGTCTCTGGCTAGCCTGCATGTTGACATTTTTATATTATTTGAAAGTAGACATAAATATTTAGATTTGTTAGGCTGCAAGTTGAACTTTACCTCAACTCTATGGTTATGTTATGGAAGTCAAAGGTGGATTGAAGTGAAATCTGGAGCTAACAGTCTGGACATTAATAAGGAGTAGGAGAGACAAAGCTAGCAGCTTAAATATTACTTAAAAATTAATAGGTAGAATGGAGAGCCCCCAGGTCATGGTATATGAACTATAACAGACACATTACAACACTGACTGCAGAATCAGATGAAACCTTCACCAAGTCTTACCTAAGGAAGTATGAAGATAACAACATTGAAACATTTGGTAACAAAACAGTGAACCAATGAAGAGTGATAACACCCTAGACTGTAATTTGTCTGTTAGTCCATGCTTTCACATGAAGGATGAGGAGTTCAAATTGTAAGGGTGTAATTGGCCAGGGACTTCTTTGTTTGGGTTCCTCTTTAGAGGCACCTCGCTCTAGCTACCAAAGACTGTGATTGGTCTGTGCAAAAAACAGTATCTAGTGGAGATGAGAGGCTGGTGACAAAATTTCTCTAACACTGCAAGACAAAGGCAGAGTCAGGCCCCAGTGCCACTTCAGACTTCCCCAAAGTGAGCCTCCCACTTTGCACAGAGTGCATCTGTGACCAGACCAGCACACAAGACAACAGCTGGTGGGTGTATTGCTCTGACCTAACCACAACTTCCCACCACAATTCCTGAAGAATGTGCTGACAAACCTACACTGAGGATGGGGAGGTTTGGTCCAAAGACTTGTGAAACTGCCATAATACATCTTCAGTAGTCCAACAGCAGCAGGTCATCACCATTGCAAGAAAAGAGTCAGACTTACCAGGTTACACAGTAACCTTGAGCTGACTTTTTAGTCTGTCAGTACAGAGTGGCAGGAAAGATGAAAGGAAGTTGCCTTCCCAATATGTCAGCACCCATCCAAAGGTGTACTCAAGTAAGCTGGCCTGAAACAGATGAGGGCAGATGGTCAAACTTCAAGTTTCAGTTATTTACACATCTACCGGAAAAACTCAATTCTCACAACTGTTCTTACAGCAAATTTCCAAACAATATTTCTTTTGCTGCTGAACGTGACTTTGTTTTACTTGGAAATATCAACCACAATGAGCAAGCTCTGAAACACTAGAGTGAAACAATAGCAGGATGAAGGGAAGGAAGGCATTCAGTTACCAGAAGGAAAACAGCAATTTCCCAATCAGCTCATGAACAAGGATTCACTGACACTCTGACAACTAGAGCTTCAATCAGCCTGCAAAGTCTATTTAATCTAATTTTCTGATGAGATCAGGCCAAGCCTTCCTATTCATTCTGTTTTTTGATCTAGTGCTAACCACACATATTGCTGTAGCTTGTGCCATCCACCCCTACATCCTTGGAACTCTCCAAGAACAAGTATGCATGTTACCCTTTGGTGATAGCACAGAAAAATCCATTTTTTACAAGTCAGTCCTAGTCTGAGCAGACCAGATGAATTACCAAAAATGCAACAGCAATAAAACAACCTTAGCATGGCACAGCTTTAGAGAGAAGGAAGCCGATATTATCTCAAAGCAGCAACATAATTACTCAGTCCACACTGTAACTATGCCTTGGAATTGCACAAAACTGATAAAAATAAAAGAACAAGGTTCACAGCAACACATGCCATTTCCAGGTGAGGCACAGTCAGTTACTATATAAGACACTAACAAGACTGGCCAAGAAAGAGAATTTGTCATAGGGAGGTCAGACCCCAGATTTGTATCTGTGCCACATTCCCCTCCCAGATGGGAAACTGAGTTTTATTTTGTCAGCTCAAAACTCCCACAACATTTGTTTAACTCAGTACAAGTGATGGCAACGTTTATCCCTTGCTCACCTCATCTGCCAGGCAAGGAGGAAGAGGAGGAAGAGGACATTTCCAACAGGACAACATTTCTCCTTGCTGACATTTTTCGAAGTGAGCCAGACACTGCCCTTCCATACATTGGATCAATGTAGCACCAGCAGAGCTGTAATTCAGACAGGTACTGAAAAATGCAACTTTATCCCACCAATTACCCTTTCCACAAAATGTCATGCTACCATCTCTCCAACCCCATCCTCCTGCATTCCCCTGGAATATTTGCTTCAGGGGGATAAGGTTTAAGAGCAGGAACACTTCTTTGAAATGGTGACGTGAAATTAACTGCATTGTCTGCCACACCATTGATGCCAGAAACACATTTGTGTGTGTATTTGAATGGAGACAGGCTGAGCACCAAAATGCAAGTTCACTCCATTGGTTCCTGGTACTGGACACTGAGTTGCCTGCATTGGGGGAGCCCCTACTTCTCCCACACCCTTCCAGCTCCCCAACTACAGTACACTCTATGCCCCTGGCTAAACATCTCCCAGAAAGTGAGGAAACCCCTAATCTTGCTAATCTGAGAACAAAAACACAAAAGCAAGAGCAGGGACACTTCAGGCAGCTCACTAAGAGGCTCCATACAGGGTTGAAGGAAAATAGTGCCAACCACACATCTACAGAAAATCCTATCAGCCTCCTGTGCCAGCTACAGCAGCTATTTTTGCTTTGCCACATAGACTGTGATTTGCACAGAATGCTCAGAATTTTACCCTGAGCTTTCTTTGGGGTGGGTTTTACCTAGAGGTTTGTTGAGCTTGCACAGTCACCAGTGTTAATGAAAAGCATCCAGAAAGGGCCACTGTCCAGACTGATACACCTCAATCCACAGACAAAGAAGTTCAGTTCCACCACAGCTCAGATTCCTCTGCTGGAAGTGAGTCCAGAGCAACATGAGCAGAAGCATTGCTCTAAGAAGCAGATTTCTTTACTGAACTTTGAAGATTAGGTACCTTTCTGAAGCAATTTTTGACCTTCTAAAAATGTCATTTTTATTCATTCAAGCAATTTGCAACATTAAAGTTTAAATATTATTCAGGGGAATCCTTTGTCTTTTTCAAAATGCCGTTATATTCATCAAGACACACATATTTGTTATTTATATGCCTCTTTTAAATTCTATTGTACTGTAGTACTGACAGCAAAGTTCACAACCTTTAACTACACTTTGAATTCCTCTTTCCTTGCATTGCCTCAAGAATTTACACCACACTGAACTTGCTGCAAGGCTCTGAGGCTGTTTCTTTACCTTCTTAGAAATACATTTGTCTGGAAGTAGGAACCAGTGCTGTGCTTCCCAGCCTCCTCGCAATTCAGACAAGAGCCCCACACTCCTGCAAAGTCGCCAGCTGTTCTCTGGGCTGCAGGAGGTGAAGGACCCTTAGTGACGTCTGAGAATCTCTCTGCCCTCTGTCACACTGGCAGAGCAGTGTTAGAGATGCAAATACTGCTGTACAGATGCACATGAGGTGGTTTTTTATCTGACCGGGCAGGATACCAAGACCACTGCAACTCAGATGCATGTCTGCCTAAACATTCAGGGCCAGCGCTGCAGCAGCTACTTTGCCTTTGTCATTTGAGATATTGAGATGAAAGCTTTGTGCCTCTGCTTTTATGCCAGCTACGATCATTAAATCCTGCAGTCATACGCTCTCAGCCCTTTACCTGCCCCATCCCTATTTGTACACAGGCAGCAACACCACGTCAAGGAGCACCAGTGCTGCAGGTTTCAGGCTCACTCCTCGTCCCTAGCTGTAAGTCAGCACTTGAAAAAAGAGAGTGTTTAAATCAGCCTAAATCCAAAAGAAAAAAACTGTTTCCAGAATGGCAAAATCCCATTGCTCTTGCATTTCCATTTAAAGTGAGAATTATTCTCTGGGTTACATATTAACCTTTCATCTAGTTATAAAGCTTACAAAGCATAAAATATGGACATAAGAAATTTTACACTGAAATGACCTATGTTTCTGCACTTACCTGAGTAAAAACATACGGAGAATATGAAAAGGCAAGAAAAGCAATTTTCTAGGGCTCTGACATACTGAATCTACACAGATAAGAGCATATGAAACATTGAACTGAAAGCAAACCCCAGCCACTTTGTACCATGATTAAGTACCCTTGGATTGAAGTTGATGATACACATTCCCTCAGTTCAGTGTTTCCAAATTCCTTGTTGCCAGTTGAGCTTCATTCCCAGTCAATTAGCAGATGCTACACTATGCTGCCAGGTAACAAATGGATCTCAGTTAAAAAATAAACAGTCTTTCAACCAGACAACGGTAATTCAGGTCTTCTAGGTGCCAGGTATCCTAGATCTGCAAGATTCCAGAAATTCCTTCAAGCCTTTGCATAATAGGCGGGATCTATCCTACTCCATATGGGCTGCTACTGGGTTCTGAGTCATGTTCAACACATCAGTCATTATTTTTTCAGCACTTCATTGTCTGGGACAACTGCTAAAAATCTTACACCTCTGTACTAGAGAGGTTTAGCTTGGATACTAGGAAATATTTCTTCACCAAAAGGGTTGTCAAGTGCTGGAACAAGCTGCCCAAGGAAGTGGTTGAATCACCATCCCCAGAAATATTTAGAATAGGCATAGATGTGGTGCTTAAGGACATGCTTTAGAGGTGGACTTGGCAGTGCTAGATTAGTGGTTGGACACAATGATATTAAAGCTTTTTCAATGCAAAAATGATTTTATGATTCTAAAACACTTTTGCCCCAGGATAGACACAGCTGACCAGTGCCAGGGTGGGCAGTCTGTATCCAGTACCTGTCCTTCTGGTTGATACAGGTGGCACCTACCTACAGCACTACAAAGCCTGCTTGCTTTGTTAACACAACCATGTACCATAACCAAAAGACTTATCATTCCCATGCCTCCTGGCAATTATCTCCTGACTTCTCTCCAAATCTCTGGCTATTTGAGCTGAAGACCGGAAATTTTCTCCTCTCCTATTTGGCACAGTTTAATCACTTTACATTTTGTTCTGGATTTTCATACCCAAGTCAGTGTTAGCTGTTGACAAGACATGAGATGGCATAATGTTGTTCTCCCCCTTTTTAGCCATTTCTGCAGTCTGAGGCTTTCCTTTACATATCACACAGTTGTTTTCTTTTCTTTATATCTGAGGAAGAGTAGGGGGGGGATGCTAAATAAAAAGAACAAAACATTTACCTTAGATAGGGTATCTTGGATACAGCTCCATCCTACAATTAAAGCTCATGCCCTTCACCTGTGCATGGACACTCAGGCTGGTGACTGCTATGCACCTTATTTATCATGCAACTCTCTGTCCCCTCTTAACCAAACAATCTGAATATAAGCTTGAACAATTGTCATGAAACATCCAAAATTTTATAAATTATGGAAAAAACTATCTGCAGCTTTCATATGGAGTTTCTCTCCTTGTAACAGGAGAGCTCTCAAGTAGAGCTGGTGAGATATTCAGCTGTGATCAGGTCTCTACCCAGAACACATTCACAACCTCACAATGCTTATCTTCACAGATACTCAACTTCGACATAACAAACATTTTTCACCAATTCAGGCTTTAGGGTGTGACTTTGCAACATACAGTAAATGTCATAGAGGGCTTGCTAGAGGTTTTCCAGCGTGCATGTTTCCTTCATCTCTCAGTTGTTGGCTGCACATGCCTATACATAATTTGCACCAGCACCTTAAATTAACTTTATTTTCAGCAACACCAAGTATTACCTTGACCTGTTTCCTATATCCTGTTCCTTATAAAGCTGCAGGAATGCCTCAGCTAACCAAAGGAGATGGTGGAGGTGGAGAGCCAGCAACACCAGTTTGTGGAGCTGCTGACATTGGCTTTGTCCTGAGAAGGCAGGCAGCCTTTCGAGCTGTCAAAGCTTTCCAAAAGAATTGTTTGTTAAAATGTACTCAGAGGGCAAAGCACTGTAAGGGTACTGTGGATGACTCTGATCCAGCATTTTGCCTAACAGAAATCCACTATTCGCATGCCCTTGGACCACACAGCACATGCATGCCTAGACCCTAGAAAACCCACAAATGTGTCAAAGTTAATCCCTCCAAAACTAGCACAAGCCAAAATTAAGGTTGGGTGTGACAGTTAATTTATTCATTCTTTCTACATGTGGACATATGTTAGAGAACAGAATTACTACCACAAAATATATTTGATTTATACAGCACATGAAATAGGCTACCTTGATTAATTCTATTTCATTAGTTTACCTTATCCCAAATGTTCAGTGTGTGGCCACATGCCTTTTTTACTCTAGGCTTTTCAGATGTGCTGCCTTAGATTTCTATTTCATACATTTTATAACACCACAAGTTTACATTAGACACATAAATGAACTTATGTCCCCAACACCCTTGTGAGGAAGCCCATCCTTCCATCTCTATGGACACAGAAGATGAGTCTTGCGTCACCTGGTCTAAACCGATACTTTCCAGTCAAATTTTCTAGTGGCTTCATGGACAGCTGCAAGTGCTCAGCCCTTTGCAGCAGATTCCACTTGCATTAGTGAAGGGGCCCAAACTAGAAAGCCTTGCTCACCCTTAAATTTGGTTGACTTAATTAAACTATCAGCAGGTAATAAAGGGGATAAATATGACTCAACCTCACCTTAGGAAATAACCCACTATACTAGAGAAGCACACATCACTGTCTCCTCCAGAGCTGGGAGTCTGCAGGTCAAATACATACACAAAGACATTCCACATCCTTGTTGTCCCCAAGCCAGTCCCCTTGAACCTGTGCACCTCACAAGACCCACAGAAATGCTTCAGCTCCATAGCTTTCCTTCCAAGCCTGTGCTGATGCTAATGCCTTGCAAGCTTACAGGACCTTGGGTTGGTCCTACCTGCAGTCCTCTGTGGCTTTTTGTTGTGCCCTTGGGAGCAGGACTCCAGTCCCTGTAGGCCACCGGGTAGTTTGCTAGAATATCCACAACTCTTCAAACAACATTCAGACAGCCTCCTTTTTTGGGTCTTCCCTGCAGCAGGTGCTGGTCCCACCTGAGCTGACTCAGAAAGGGCTGGGAGTGCTCCATAGGAGTGGCAGCTGGAGCCATCACTTCCAAGCCCTTGAGCTGTGGGGGTGCCACGAAAGGGGCAGGGATGTGCATACACTCCTCCAGCACAACCTGCAAATATGAGGCGGGAGAGGGGCTTTTCTGTCTGGAGTATGAGGACGGAAATAAAATCTTAAAATCAGGCTGATGCAACCAATATGCCTTATAGATACCTTGTAGGCATCTCGATCATTCCAGTGCAAGGTAGAGACCTCTCTCTGCTTCTTATGTGCAGAGCTGTGGGGAAAAGCTCTGAAATATAAGCACTTTCTAAAGGAAAAAAAAAACCTAATTAATAGCCCAATGAACAGTAAAGCCTGCTCTCCTTAGCTTTCTCTCCTTTCCATCATAACCCCCTTTTCCCATGTCCTCACTACACCTGAACAGAGACAACAATGTTTTGGGGAAGAGGTATTCAGGCAGCTGGATTCTTCTACTTTTGCAGTGCAGAAGGAAACATTGACCTCTCTTGCCTTCCTCCTGTGTACCAGTTTCACCAAAACCTGTATGAAATATCCTATTAGAGTTCTACCTCCCCATCAAATTTCATTGAACTTAGGCAAGAGCTCAGAAGTTTTCTGGTAGGGCCTGAGAGAGCACAGCTGTTCTGAAGGTCCAGCATCCCAGGCATCTATCAGTCTTGTTTGACGCAGCTACTGAAAAAAGCTGGTTGCCTGTCCATGTATTTTTCTGTGCCTTTTCTCCTTGGTCGTTTGGAGTTCCTGTAGCTGTGAGATGAATGAGACAACAAACTCAGCTGATGTAAAAAAATTAATTTATTTTCCCAGATGAGTTTCATCTGGACCAATTCCTGATCTGGTTTATGGCCCTGACTGCATGAAATTTCATGCTGGCATGTCAGCTGGCTGGGGAACAATGAATTCATCAGTAGGATTGTCCCGGTTTGAAAGACACATGTCTGCTAGGGGAAGCAGGGCCCTTCCTTGTAATGCAGAAAGTAAATCCTCTCCCTCTGAATTAGTATAATTTTGAAATTAAGAGGCTTTCAGGCAAAGATATGGAGATAGGAATAGCAGTTCTTTACCAGTATATATAACAAGGCAAACAAAACAACAGCAACTATGGAATCAATAACAAACAGAACAGGAACCCAGTAACAGTTCTCTCGGCAGCAGGCACTTTCCCCTTGGTGCAGTTACCGTCACAGCCGGCAGGAGGCGCTGGCGGCTCCCGGTGGGCAGGGCTGGTGCGATGATTCCCCGCGCCTGCAGGGGGCGCTGGGGCAATGGTGGCTGTGTCCCAGACGGAAAGGGATGGAGGAGAGAGGCTTTGCATCACGAACCCTGGGGCAGTGTCGGTCCCGGTGCTTCAGCAGAATGCTTGGAAACAACAAGCTGAAGCAGAGGGCCTCCTAGCAGGGCAGGGGTGTGGGGTCAAGCAGCGGAAGAAGAGGCAGCTCCCAGCGTTGGGATGGTGGTGGTACCAGCGACCCTCTTCCTCTGAAGCTAAGAGCGAACAAGAGAGAGCAACTGCCCCCGCTCCCCTTTTACCTGCTTTAATCTCGTGGTGTACACCCTCCCTCCGAAACTCCCAAAAAACCAGAGAGGTTCCCCCTCCTCCTGTCTCAAGGACCTAGCCATCAGTGCTTCTTAGCATGTCAATGGGAAAAAATTCCATAGGCAAAGAGGAAAGGAAAAACCAGCCCCCAGCATGGACTCATGTTTAGGCTGTCACGTATATGGAAATACAGCTTTAGCCAGGCTAAATCTTTCCACCATTTTAATGTCGCTTACCTTAGAAAGGCTTTAGAAAAAGATTGTATTCAACATTCTCTCAAATCAGCTTTTCATTTCTTCATATGTTCATCCTTCGTTTTATTTTTACTTCAATGAAAAAGAATAATTTATTGATGTTTTTATCTAATTGAATGTGATTGCTGTGTCTCCCCTCAGTCTTTCAATCTTTCTCAGTCAGAGAACAGTTCTAGGAGGTGGTATTATAGCTTGTACAAATTGTGCGTTTAGACTTCAGTAATCCCGAGGAAGTAGAAAATCTCTACCTCAGGGAAAATTTAGTTTCTCCTTCTCTAAATCCTTCCAAAATCATACACGCATCTGAGTAAACCGATTGGGAAGTTTCATCCAGTGATGGGACTGAACCCAACCACTCATGAAGCAAAGCCTGAGTAAATGGGTTCCTGGATACTGGAAATGTAGACCAAAACCAAGGGCAACCTCCCTTGTTACTGCAGTTACTGCAGTAGCACTTGAATGCATCTCACCTGGCAGTGATACCTGCTACAGATGAAACCTACCTGAACTCTGGCATATCAGCTGTGCAGGTCAAGCACACTCCGTGGTGACAGCCCACAGCACAGAATGTGACCTTCCTGGCTCTGAGTGTGTCTCCTACACAGTGCTGGTGACTCGCTGCTACCCACCTTGTTCTCACAGCTGTGATTTAGGCAGTCACAAAAGAGTCAGTGAAACTCATTTACAGGGTCTGCATCCAAGGGTACAAGTATCATCCAGAAAGATTCCCTGCAATGGATCTCTGCCACTGACTGTGCAGAAACAACAGATACAGAGAACTTAATAAGGTGAGCCAGCAAGAGGTTTTGGCTCCTTTGCTTTTTACCTTGAAATTTTCTGTCTGGTCACATAGCCCATGCTATCAGTTCAGATGGCAACAGAGAAGGGCAGCCCACAGTCACGCAGTCACCTTACATAAGAAAATATGAAAGGCTATCAGACCAGAAATGTATCTGTACTGTTTGCCCTCAATTCTATTTCAAAACTGTGTGCTTCCTTCATCCCTGGTTCTTAACAAATGTAATCTGACCCACCAAACCAGATCAGTGTGATCTGAAACACTATTAGAGAATACCTTCTGACATTTTGGCCACCTTATCAGAGGAAATTGCCCTGATTCATGAAATACACAGTAAAATTTTCATGTGTATTTTCTGTAATTTCCTGTCACAAATTCACAGAAGAAAGTTCCATAAGGAACTGTAGGCATTTACAGAGTGGTAGCAACATAAAAAGGTTCATCGCTGTTGTTACTTATTTGTGGAATTTAAATAGGGGAGAACAGAACAGGTAACTCTCCATTGTAAGTTGTCTGCTTTGCACAGACAGCATTTAAATCCCTTTAGTCACAGAGTGGAATATTACTTCTGTCACAAAGGCATTAGGTGAAACACACTGGTAATAACAGGATGAAAACAGCTGGGGGAAGAAGGCGAAAGAACAGTGTGAGGCAATAAGGAACAGAGGTCCTATACCTCACCTCACTGATAGCAAAGGTGACAGCAACTGTGTGCTGTCTAAGAGGGTCTACATGATTTGAAACAATTCAGAAAACACACCTGTACAAAAATAAACCAAGCAGCTAAGCTGGTAAACAACAGTGCTATGAAGTGACATCACCAACTACAGAACACTCAAACTTTGCGGTTTTAAACACACTGGACATGTCCTCTTGTGTTTCAAAAGCTCTGACAGCAGGATCGCGCATTGCATAGGTCACGTGTTCATTAAGTGCAGCTCTTCATGAAAACTTTCCAACTGAACTGCTGAGCACGGCAGAGCAACATTCTCCTGCTGCTTCTTGTCTTAATGTGCTTTAACATCAATCTTGGACAGAGAACAAAAAAAGGAACCTTGGAGAGAGTGGAAGGACTGTGCAACTCTTCATGCGGCAGCAAGAAACAATGAACAAACTCTAGTCCTACATCCAAAGCAAAAGGGCAGCTTGAAGCAGTGATCATTGAGGATCAGGCAATCTTTTAAAAACAAAAATTTACTTATTTCTTGAAATGTTTTCAAGATTTACTGTTATTACTACTCTTTATAACAACTATTATACACATAGCCTGGAGTAAGCTACTTGTAAGTTATCAGGTTCCCTCCTTTCTTCATGGGGTGAAAGCTTCAGTTTAAGCACCCAGTTCTGAGTGACTGACTTGACCAATACTTTTTTTCTGGAAGTTGGGTCAGGACTGCACACCCTAGAATGAAGGCACCTAAAATAATTCATGACTTTGGAAGAGCCATTCCTTCGCCTCTTTTGTACTAAGCTTTGTTCATTATGTTCCGTGATTAAGAATCCCAACAATTCCTCATTTTGTCCAGAGTGCCTCCTCTGTATGTCGACTCCATCACATTCATTAATCAGACCAAGTTATACTCCTTTCAAAGGACTGAACCTTGACACCGTATATAACATTTGTTCAAAGTGCTCTTAAGATGAAATCAAAGACCTTGAGAAACTTGGTCAAACCACTAGCTACTATGACCTAAAAAAAGATGCCATGCAGAGTTCCAGCAGCCTGAAGAAATTCTTCAGTAACGCCCATGTATGGATGTGCTGCTTAGGGTAGTAGCAACGTAGTCCTCTCTAAGAACAAATCCAACTCCTACTAACTCACCAGTTCAAGACCACACAGAAGTCCACACAGAAGACCACATGCTCTGATCATTGGTGTAAGCCAAGCATTTTGACATGATCTACTAAAAACAGGTCACTTTTGGAAGAAACAAACAACTCAGCTTCAGCTATACAATTTTTCTCAAGTCTATTCTGTTCAGTTTTATCCCTTTTCCCAGCACCGAAAAGAAACAGAATAAAACAAAATGGAACACAGGAAAAAAGAAAAAAAAAAAAAAAAGAAAAAAAAATCCCAACAAAACAAAACAAAAAAAAACTCCACAAAAACAACAAACCAGAAAGAGATATTCCAAATGAAGTCTGTCTTTACTGAAACCATTTTCCCTTCGATAGTCTGGCTGCCCCTCGGCGTTGCAAATATTTATTTTTTTCAGTTTTATTTCAGTTGGAACTTTATTGCTTCACTACTTCCTTATGTGTAAAGACAACCTTACAAAACAAGCCATCAGACAGGTTTCTTTCTAAATTCAAATATGAGTTCAGTTGCACACTGAGAGTTTGAAGGAAGGCAGTAAGACAATACATGTCACAAGCTTCTAATTCAACTGCTTTTTTACAGTATCTTTTTATTTCAGACAAAACCTAATGGATGAAACAAACCTCTAGTTCTTCATGTAAATATCCAAGACCTCATCACCTTAAAAATTACTTAGGGATTCTGTAAGCACCACTTGCTAAGTGAAGTTTCATTGGTTTTAAGCATTGAAGGTAATTCTAAAATTAAATTTCTGAGTAAAGAAGTTGTGAAATACAACTTCTTCTGATCATCTTGTTACCATTTATTCTTTCTCAAAACAATTGTTCCTTCTATTTTTCAAGGTCAGGCTGGATGAGGCTTTGAGCAACCTGGAATAGTGGGAAGTATCCCTGCTCATGGCAGGGGGTTGGAATTGGATGATCTTTTATGATTAGATCAAACAATTTTGCGATTAAGTTATATAGTAACACAAAAATAGCTTAAGTGTATCAAATCAAAGATTCTTTATGCAGCAGCCAGTAGCATGATAAAAGCAGATAAATCCAGCAAAGATCTAGAACAAAGAAAATTAAAGTTAAGAAAAACATCTATACCTAGTGCTTTTATATAACTCACGGTTTGAGTTGAATGGCTTTTGAAATACTCCAGGTATGTAAAAATTTCTTCTCAAAGCATTTACTAAGCTTGATTCTAACTTCAGCTTTTTTAAAATTTTAATAAGCAGTAGAAGATAAACTTCTCCAGCTCTAGATCCATTACATTTTAACATTCCAAATAAAAGCAAGAGAGCAATTCATTCACCATCACAAACCTAATTTAGGAAAAAAATAGGAGGTATCCTACTCTGGGCTATTTTCAGGCTTTGCTACCTTGCTTAAGCCAAGAAAAACCCAGGATTTTCAGAAATAGTTAAACTATAAAAGCCAATACTTCAAAAGAGGCTAGGAATTTTTTTGCAGAGCACAGGCAGAGATATCTACAACAAAACACTAACTGCCTGCAAATAATGTTTGTTAACAGCATCTTGAGGGGGACTTGTAGTCAGAGAAGCTGAGCAACCGGTTGCTCAGTAACATGAAGATGATACTGTGCTTGAACACAGGGATTATTAGTAATGGAAGTATTAATTTGGTGCATTGGCTTTGAAAATAAGCTTGGTCAAGCCTAAAGAATGAGCTAGAGTGATTTGTCTCCTTTCAGGGAAACATTTAAAGGAGAGAGGTTTTCCTGTTGCAGGCTCACTATCACCTTTAAATGCGATCTAGTCAGTGTTTTCATATTCTTCAGGCTAAAAACTGGACCTCATCCTTCCTACCAAACAGGCAAAATGAATGCTGCTTACACTCAAGACTCAATTTAAACATTAATAATCTTGACGGGGTGGAAGACTGGCTACAGGGTCCTCATCCAGATATGAAATCAATATTATTCATTCACTCTGTGTTTCCTATCCATATTGCATGATCTATTAGAAATAAGTGTTCTATATATGCTGTAACAGGAATTAATAAAGTTGTTGAACGACTATGTGATGAACTCACTTCAACAACTGATGTTTTCACACATTATATGAATTACATCAATAATGGAGAATGTCTTGGTTTGAAAGACAGGTGTTTCCTATGGAAGGCAGGAGCCTCTCTTGAAATGGAAAATATAACCTTCTTCCCTCTAAATTATTATAATTTTGAAATTAAGGGGCTCTCAGGCAAAGATATGGGAATAGGAATAACAGTTCTTTACTAGGAAAATTAAAATAGAAATACAGTATTACAGAGAACAAACCCAAAAACACTGACAGAGTCAGAATACAACCTGACACCCCATCAGTCAGTCAGGGTGTTGGTAGCAGTCGCATTAAATAGTGGCTGCAGTCCTCCTGGAGTGTCAAATGTGGTTCAGTTGAAGCAGTGGTCCTGTAGAGGGGTGCAGTTTTCATCAGAAGGTCCAGTGACAATGTGGAAACGTCCAATTTTCCTCTGGAATCCAGTGGAAAAAGGCTGCCTTGGTGTTCCAAATCTCAGATTTTATCTGGTTAGGGAATGCTTGGCTCCTCCCCCTGGCTGGAGCATCTCCCAATAGGATGATGTAATTTTATCAGTCATGCAGTGGGACTCAATGGCCCATTAACAGAAGACACTTCCTAGGAGGAAGGATGGGTTGTGGAAAAGATAAAGATCACTGCCCAATCTGGTTTTAACAGATGGTGATAGAATACATACTTTTGGTTACATCCTGCTTTGCAAGTCAAGACAGAGAATTACAGTATGAGATCAGAAACAAGCCAGTTTGATGAGGAGATTCTGCCTAACCCTGTAAATCCTCCTATTACTCTGTTCCAATCTAAAATGTCAGTTTAAAGCTCCACTACAAACAATTTATCACAACACTTGACTTTGATTTTATATTGAAATAAAAGTGCTTATATTGTATAGCTACAGCTGTGAACTTACTGTAGCACTGGGAGGTTTCACTACCCAAGCAAATTCTGCACAGCGGACCAGCTCTCATATTTAGAATTTCTGCATGCCATGCAGAAAAACCATGCTGATTTCTGACAACCCTATGTCTATACTCTTCCTTACATATCTGCTTTCGCTTCACTTGGAGAGAGTCCTGTGCTTTGGAATTCCATGTCTTAATCATAAAAATTCAAGATATTTGTTGGGGGTTGAATGCTTCCCTTTTCTTTCTGTGGAATTTCTCCCATTGTTATGCTAAGTGGCTACACCTTAAGGTAATGTTCTCTCACAAGGAGGTAGGTGGAGGGAGGGCGGGGGGGAAACCGGAAAAAGGAAAGGTGGGACGGGGGTCAGGAGCAGGCCGGAACTCTCTCGTTTGGCTCGTGGAGGGAGAGGACGCCCCGTGCTCGGATCTGGCATCTCCCCTGCCATCCCAGCACTGAGATCCACGCTCCCTGCCATTGGACATCGCTCTGCTGCTCTCCCACCTCACCCTACTACCTCTGGACACTCTGCTGAGCACCATGACCGACACCGTGAGGGGGGAGTCACTTCCCCATCCCCTCTCACCCCTGGGCTGCTGCCATCACTCCAGCCCTCTTCAACTGCGCAGGACCTGCCCTGCCCCCAGCACCGGTAACTGAGCGCAGGGAGATGGCCTGCAGCCAAAAAGGACTGGAACTGAGCTATACTGTTCTGTTCTGTTGTCAATTTTTATAGCTGTTGTTTTCTGCCTTGTTAGATATCAGTAAAGAACTGTTATCCTTATCCCCACATCTCCTGCCTGAAGGCCTCTGATTTAAAACTAAAATAATTAAAAGGGAGGGGGTTGCATTCTGCATTTCAGGAAGGGGGCTCTTGCCTTTCCTTAGCAAATACCTGTCTTTCAAACCACGACAATATTGATCCAAGTTCACTGTTTCAACTGAACTGAAAAAAAGGCAAAAGAGCATTTTTTTAATGGTATATGAATAGAATGAAGTGCAGGGCAGTACTGAATAGGACTTAGTGCCTTAATTTCACAAAAGTGCTTCATTTGGATTCCATACTGAATATTAAACTTGCACAATTATTAGAAGTTTCATACCAAATCGTAATTGTACCCATTGTACTGAAGAAATTGAATGCAAAGCAAGCAGTATTTCTTATTCCAACAGACAGATCAGGCAGATTGTCATAGTTTAACCTAAGCAAGCAGCCAAGCCCCACACAAGCACTTGCTCACTCCTCGACCAGCAGGATCGGGGAGAGAATCAGGAGAGCAAAAGCCAGAAAACGTATGGGTGAGATACAGAGAGTTTAAGAGTGAAAGCAAAAGCTGAACATACAAGCAAAAAAACCAAAGAATGAATTTAGTGCTTCCCATGGTCAAGCAAGTGCTCAGCCATCTCTGGGAGACATGGGCCCCATCACCCACAGCAGTGACTTGGGAATACAAACACCATCACTCCAAACATCCATCCCTTCCTCCTACCTCTCCCCACTTTGTCATACATTGAGCATGATGCTATGGTCAGGAATGCCCCTTTGGTCAGTTTGGGTCACCTGTCCTGGCTGTGTCTCCTCTCAAACTCCCACGCACCCCCAGCTTCCTGGCCAGTGTGGCAGTACGCCTCGGCTCTGCGAAAACACAGCCCACAGTCAAAACCAGCACAACAATCCAATATTACTAAAATGTAATGGAAACTGTCTTCAAGTATGGAAGTATTCCAGTCTCATGCCTAAATTACTTCAAAGCCTGCATGTATTTAAAGCTGAACTTACTTGTGTTACACATTTATCGATTAGGATCTTGCAAACAGAGAAGCAACTTCAATGAGCGCTAAGAAGCCTTCAACTTGTGTTTTCTGGTTGAGATTGCATGATAAGCATAATGTTAACATGGTGCTTCTATATGTTAAATGTGTTATCTAAACAAAAATTCTTTCCTTTGAAACTGAAAGCAAATTACTGAGGCGACAAGAAATTCATAAGATAAGACACCTGATTCAAGAATTCACATATTTCCTCCTCACAATGATATGTTGCATTTTTTACTCCATATTTTTTCATTACTAAATTTTATCACATTAATATCAAACAGATGAAAATAATTATTTGGGTTTCAGAGCAGTTCAAAGAGAGGGACAGCATAATATCCCTGGAGATAGAAATTTGCAGCATCTGGCCATGTGCTGAGTAACAGTCACCTCCTCAACAAATGATGAACATTTTTGTCGCAGTGGGCCCTGGGGTGGTGGTGGAGTGCCATGACCTTCTGAAGAAGTGTCCTGGGGAGGATGTCCTCTGGGCACAGGCACATCCTCCTTGCTCACTCCCGGGTGGAGAGTGATTTCAGCTCTTTTGGGAGCTCTCCACTTCGGCCTATGTAGGAGGAAGAGATGGGAGCCACGTGTGGTGATCCAAGGTGAAGCTTTATTTTTCTTCCTTGAAGGGGTCCCCGGACGAACTGGCTTGAGGGGACTCAGGGAGCAGGGTTGATATAGGAGAGCCAGGGGTCAGGGTAGAGCAGCAAACGAATCATCTGAGGGCTCAGGGGCCGTACAAAGGGGGAAGGGCCAATGGGGTACAGGCAATTTACATGAAACAGGGAGGCATGCTGAGAGTAACTTTTTATAATCATTAAGACAAGGGAGTGCCTAAGGGCATAACCTCCAGGGGAGAGAGGCAGACTTTTTCGCTGGGAGGCTTTCAGCCTCCATAACTCCCCTTTCTTTATTAAAAAAGCTTTTCCGACAGCTTTTTTTTTTTTTTTTAAACAACGTATAAGACAAGAAAACATAAGCAACACAATAAAAACAGTAACAAAAACGCAAAAAATGCTTTTAACTAAGGAAAGCCCCCATTCCTTGAGTCTCAACTGTCCAAGAAAATTGTTAAAGCCATCAGTGAATTTTCCACACGGATGCAATGATGGCAACAAGGTAGCTGGTCTTCATTGTTGGGTTGGGATGGAGTTTGAGGTAAATGTTGCCAGCAGAATTGCTTTACGCAGTGGGGACACTTGATCTACTGCTGGCGGAAGCAGCATTATGGCAGAAAATTTTAAAACTAGCTGAAAATCAATTTCAGTTAAAAGTGGAAATGAGGTAAGTACAGTTGGAGAAGGGTATTAGGGGACTTAGGGAGGAAGGAGAAACGGCAGGGTAAGTATAGAGGTAAGCAGGGCTAGGCAGGTTGATTTGAGTTTATTTGGGAATCATGGGGGATGAGGTAGGTTATGCCTAGCCTACGGTTGCATAGTCGTGTTTTGTATGTTTTGCCTGGGATCTTGTGGTGGGGTGATTCAGTTGTTGCTGGTTTGTTGCTCTGCAGCATCTTCTCCTCCAAGCAGCCTGCTTTTGGTCCTGTAGTCCTGCTTTGTTAGACTTGGAAGAGACTTTGTTATCGGTGGTGGTGGCAGTGTTTGTTAGCCTCAAGTATGGCTTTATACATTTTTCTGGGAGCTATTTTGGGCCAGATGGTATTGACACACAGGCATATCCCTTCCCCCAGGTAATCAATAGGAAAGGCTTTGATATTTGTTGGGTTTCTGCATCTATAATCACCATCAGCGGCTTCTCATCGAGCTTGGCTCGGGCCAAATTTGAGAAATGCCGAAGTATGGGGGGAGTTGGCTCTGAAAAGGAACAATTAAGGAAATTCATCACATAGAGGGCATTACAGAGTCTCTCAACTGGAGACATGGTTTCTGTCTCTCCCCACTGTTGATTCAGGACGCATTTGATGGTGCCGGGAGTTCTTTCCACAATTGATTGCCCTGTGGGATTGTGGGAAATGCCTGTGGTATGCTTAACCTCCCATTGATTAAAAAAGTCTTTTAGCTTTCAGGAGGTATAAGCAGGGCCATTGTCTGTTTTGATCTCTTTGAGGATTCCCAGAGTGGCAAACGTGAGGAGAAGATGCTTGATGGTGTGCACAGCATCTTCTCTTGCGTGGGCCGAAGCAAACACTGCACCCAAAAATGTATCCACAGATACATGAAGGTATTTGGATCTTCTAAAGGCTGGAAAATGTGTTACATCTGTCTGCCATATCTGGCAGCTGTTTAAACCTCTGGGGTTGATCCCAGATCCCAAAGATGGCAATTGATACAATTAGCAATTTGGTCAGGTGGCCACAATAGCTCGAGCCTGTTCTCTTGTTAGTTTAAACATTTTTATTAAAGCCAGGTTGTTTTGGTGATAGAATGCATGGGTTATCTTTGCACAAGCTGTATGTTACCAGTATGTTGGTAACTTCCACAGACATCGCTAGTGCGTTTGCTCTCCTGTTTCCCTCTGCGATGGCTCCTGGGAGATTGGTGTGACTTCACATGCATAATATGGTAAGGTTGCTTTCTGTGGGAGATGATATAGATTAGCTTAGAAAGCAACTTATATAAATTTGGGTTAGAGAGTTCTTTAAAAGTGAATGTTCTGCCTTCATAGCTACATCGGCGACATAAGCCGAATCTGTGACCATATTAATTGGTTCTTGAAATCTCTCAAAAGCTTTGATGACGGCCGCTAATTGTGCAATCTGTGGAACAAGAACATGAGCCGAGAAGGTGACTTCCAAAAGGTTTTTGAAGTAATAGGAGCTCCTGCCATGCTCCTTAGCCTCTTTACATAGGCCTTAAGCTCCCCATAGGGGAGAGGCTCCCATAGTGGATGTGATGTTGACTTCCTCCCCTTCTTGCAGATGACTGGGAAGGCTGTGATCTTATCAGCCAGTTCCCAGTCTCCCTCCCAGGTGGCCTCCCTTTGGGTCTTCACCTAGCAATCCTCGACCTCAGTCTGAGTCTGAGGAATCCTATTCTCATCCTCCGAAGAGGATGGAGGGCACTGGATGGTGGGGCGAGACCTTTTTGGGCATACTGAAGATGCCAGGTGGTGGGTGGCAGTGGAGGACAAGATGGCCTCCTTCCAGTTCCTGGGCCACTTCCAGTCCTGGTGTCATGGGAACCAGGAGGGAGTTGGGCCCAGGAGGAGCCAACTGTGGAAGGGGCATAGATGGGATCCGCGACAAGGAGGGGTTTCCCGATGGAGGGGGAGGAGCCAGGCACAATGGAGGGCGTGGGAAACAGCAGAGGAGAGGTGGGAAAGTGGCCATTTTGGGGTGGAAGGGCAGGAAAACTTGGATAAGAAGGAGGCAAAATGGCGGGGCTGGCCACGTTGCCAGCACCATTTTGTGGGGAATTAACAGCAGGCAAAACTGGGTAAGTGGGCATAGGTAGGAGGTTGGGGGAGAGATCCAGAGCAGCATGGCCAATGCTGCTCTGGCAGGGGGGGAGAGAGGATCGGGAGGTATCAGGGAGTTGGAAGCAACCCTGTGCATCATTGCAACAACTATCTGCCAATCACCCCTCAGGCAGAGAAGGGGGTTTGGGAGTGTGGGGGAGGAAAGAGGGGAAGGGGTTTTTAACGAGGGACTCAAAACACTTGATTTACGAGACAAAGGAAAGAATTTTGCAACTGAAAGGCCAAAAAGAACCTAAACGACCAGATTAGGAAAACGTTTAAAAATCTTTTAAGTTCCCCTTTTAATAACTTAAGAAGGGTCTCACAACTTGGTGGTATACGTCTCATTGAGGGCTGAGCATAGGGCAGCTCAATTTGTTTCCCATCCTCAAATCTCCTATTTTCCACCCAGCAGTAAAAGGAGGAACTGAAAGGAAAAGGCCCCAAAATTTAAAACTCACTCACTTTTCTTCGGGCAAAATGAAGCCCGCTGGGCCAAAGCAACACTGCTGGGAGGTTGTCGGGCTGTTGACCAGTCTTCTGTGGTGTTGCTTGAAGGTCCTGGTCACCCCACAGATGGCTCTCACTTAAACGTGAGGAGCCGTCCTTGGGGAGCCGGCCACCCGAGAGTGACTTGATTCGTGCAGCTGAGGCTGCAGGAGATGCTTCTCCAGGAAACTCCTCAAGAGAGGTTTCTGTTCAAGTGCCAGCTGTCGTGGCGGGCCCTGAAGCGGTGGTGGACTGCTTCGACCTTCTAGAGAAGCGTCCTGGGGAGGACGTCCTCTGGGCACAGGCACATCCTCCTTGCTCACTCCCGGGTGGAGAGGGATTTCAGCTCTTTTGGGAGCTCTCCACTTCGGCTGGCACAGGAGGAAGAGACGGGAGCCGTGTGTGGTGATCCAAAGCAAAGCTTTATTCTTCTTCCTTGAAGGGGTCCAGGGATGAGCAGGCTGAAGGGGGTCTGAGGGAGCAGTGTTGATATAGGAGAGCTGGGGGTTGGGGTAGAGCAGCAAACGAATCATCTGAGGGCTCAGGGGCAGTACAAAGGGGGAAGGGCCAACGGGAGTGCCTAAAGGCATAACGTCAAGGGGAGAGAGGCAGACTCTTTTGCTGAGAGGCCTTCAGCCTCCACACATTTTTACTAAAGCACATCTTTGAACCTTAAGTTTCAAATGTTTCTTCATTCCACCAGTCTTTTCACATAGTCCTGCACTGATATTTGGAATAAAAAGGAAGCCAGAAAGAGGTGTGTGAGTTTGGTTTAATCATCTGCAACCCTTCTGTGCATTTTTTTTAGTTGAAAGTTCAGCCTCAATCATATCTGCTGTGGTAACTCTGTTAAACTTCAGTTTAACAGACATAAGGGAAGTGTAACACTACCAGAAATATGAGAACAATTTCCATCTTTCTCTTTTTTATTTAACCACATAAGTACATGTCAACAGTTGGCATAAACTTCATAAAAATACAGTACCTTTTTGTGCCGAAACACTAGTCACAATGTTTATATAAAGACTTTTTTCCTGCTTCCTTGAATTCAATTAACATTTTAAAAAGTGACTTCCCAAGAGCCCTTTTTTTTGTGAGTTTCCTTATAGAAATTTTTCCAAAACCTATTCTGTAAAAGTTAAAAAGCTAATGCATTTTCAGCCATTCTCCCTCACCCTCTCAATAAAACAGATTATAAAAAAATAAGATGTTTTAGAATACTGATCAGTTGTTATAGTACTACTTTATCACAGGTTCCCATTTAATCGACACTGTTACAGGCGTGATGGATGCTGTCCCTATAACATCCAGGATCACCAGATGCTATTAGGGCTAAAAAGACCAGTCATACCAATAGACTGATATGAACAAAAAAACTGAGTTGAAACAAATCCAAACCATGAATGATAGATACATAGTGAAACATCAGACCTTAGAAGTCTTATGATACTGAAGAATCACAGGAAGCTGTGACAGCTCCCAATGGCAATAAACATACAAAAATTCTACCAAGTCAGTTAAACAACTAAAGAGTATCCTCGCACTGGGTATCTCAGAAAATGAGTTCTCTATTATCTAATTATAATACTGGTGTGACATCAAGATGACAGAAAAACAGCAGAACCAGTCTAATAATGCTAGAGTAATTATACCCACACAACTGACTACACCCATAGCACAACTGGGATAAATTTCATTTTTCTTTAATGCTGATGAAAAAGTCCAGGCAGGATCTAATATATGGGGAAAGGAAAAAGGGCATTAAATTTTGAAAGTAGTTTCTTATCAAGTTAGGTGCTGAAGGTCTAGTTAAGGCAGTGAAGGATTTATTTTAGTATCTTTCTAAGGCTATGAAAGATTTTTCCTGAATAAAGCATTTTCCCTTAAAAATTTCATGTATATTATGCCAGCTTATTCCGAAAGCTTAAGAAAATTCTAAAAACCCTTGGACACAGAGAAGCTAAACTATTGCTTACTGCAAATATTACCCTTATTAGTCTTCTTTTTTAATATCAATAGGATTCAAATAACATGCACCAAAAAAATGAAGTTTCAAGTCCACCTACAAACTCTTCCATAGCTACTTTCAGCTCGTTTTGGATTAGTGTTAAATAAAATGTGCAAACATATAATCATTTGCATAGCAAATCTCAAGGGACTGACCCTGAAATAGAAATCCAAACTGTTAGGTTTAAGATATTTCTATAATCAGAATTCACTTAAAATGGTAAAGATAAAACACACATTTTTCCATTTTAAGTCTAGTAAAAAAAGTATTTCTGATTTAGAATTCTTACAGTTACTAGTTTAAAGATTTGAAAGACTGATGCTTCATTGCATTTAAATGTTATTCCTTTGGAATCTTCAAGACTCTGTAATTGCTATTTTCAAATACTGTGATGAAATATGGCCTGGAATCCTTGCTCATAAGGGTACATAAAGGAATTTTTCCTCTATTAGCAGGATCTTCGACATCCCAAATTTCAGGCATACTGCAGCCAGGCCTAAAAAATAGGAATACAAAAAGAGAAATGAAGAAATGCTATAAAAAAATCATGAAGCTTGCTTCATAGTGTCCCATGAATACTTGATTGTGCCATCTGTATTTTTTAAGTTTGTCTTGATACTAGAAAAATGAACAGATTAGAAAATCAATAAATATAGTAGTAATTTAAAAATAGTTTTGAGAATGTGTAAAATGCATCTGGCTTTTGTGGTTATGTAATTAATAGAGAATTAATGTGGAGGAGGAAGTACATAAAACAATGCAAATTATACATTACCAGAGACACTTAAATCTTCCAATAAAATGGAGGGTGATATACCTATTGCAACATTTCTAAAGAAAATTCAGGAAATAAAACACCTTTAAAAAGCAGTAACTCCCTGCTTTTTTTATAAAAGATCATAGCCAACATCAATTCCCTGTTCAGCTGCCTTTCAAAGTTATTACAACTGAGAATTTTCTAATTTTATCATAGATAATTGCAAAGAAATTGAACAGATACATTTAATTTTATTCTAAATGAAAATTAAAAATCCAAACTAATTGTGTTTTGGAGGCCAGAAAGAGAAACCAAGGGGGGAGGAGGGGGAAAAAAAAGCATAGCATCTTAAATGTGACAAAATTTTTAGTAACTATTAGTGGTCATAGCATTTTGGTGCTCCAACTATCTTTTAATTTTCACCTTTTATTCATACTAGGCTTTCATTATACATTATACAAATTATACAAATTATTTCATTATTTGCCATCAGCAAATAATTATTTCTTTCCTTTGTAATGACTTCTTTCCTTCAGTGTTTCACAGTGAAGTTTAAAAACCCATACAACACAGCTTTCTAGGTTCACATAAAGAACACAAGGTTGCTAATGATGGTAAAGTCAATTATACCAATTACTATCTAGAGATGCTGGACAGAAATGTATTTTGGACACTTTTAATAAAAAAAGCACAAATCAACATTCCAAAATTTGATATGAATCTTAGACTACACATTTGAGGGGTGTATCATTCTTATGAGAAAGAGGGAGATTACTTACTTCTTTCTGCTTACACACAATGACTCTTCAAGAATGTAGTAATTCACTCCTAGTTTTATCAAGTCTCTTTTTACTTGGCTTGCAGGTTTTCGACTGTACATGGAATACACTACTTTAGTTCTGGCCCTTCAAAAAGAAAAATCTAAGGGTTAGCTGCAATACAGCATGAAAACATAAGCTTTAATCTTAGACTGGAGAGAAAGGCTTTTTTATTTCACAAGATAACTATGCTAAAGCAAAGTTTACATTAATAGTGCCACTTGCTTAATACGTCTTCATGAATATAATACTTCCAAGAACAAGTTATACAGCCCTTTGGTTTTTCTGTAGCAGGAGACAACTTTGTAACAAGATCCATGGTTACTGTGAACTGAAAGTGTAAAGATGTCAAAGTAATGCATTCACCATATAATACTGAAGGCCAGAAACGACGCTGCTTGGACTGGGGTGATCAGGAGGAATCAATCCTCAGCCGAGTCTCTTCACAAAAGATCCCTGTCACTGTGTGTCACTATGGTCACACTGCCCTTGCTGGGACATTTTGAAATGCAGAGCACAAGACCTGGAGTTCACCTACAGTGATGAAGCAAATTCAGCCCTTGGACACTATGATCCTGTTTTGGAACTGGGTGACCTTTAAGGTCCCTCCAAACCAGGCCAGTCCATATTATATCAGCAATATCCTCCTCTGAATGTGCAAAGCATGATGCTGTTAAAGCCCATTCATTTTCTGATACTTAATATGAGTATTAGCTGTACCTTATTTTTCCCAAACATGCCCTGGTCTCACGATTTTGTAACTAGGACAAAATATTTCAATTGAAAGGGACCTACAGTGAACATCCAAGTCCCACTGTCTGACCAATTCAGGGCTGACCAAAAGCTAAAGCCAGTTAATGCCAGGCAGATAACTAAGGACATAAGGCATGTAAAATGAACTCCTGTACTTTCTTTTTTATCCCTCTCAGTCTTGCTTCTTTCTTGCTGTGTTGGATTTCTTTTAAGCAGTTTCACCAAATTAACAAAAACATGATGCTACACTATTAAATTTAGTAAAAGAAATTCTTGACCTTTTCAGATAAATCAATTCAATTTAGGTAAATATCCTGATTTTGAAAACAATGAGTACCAATCTTAGTAACTCCACTACAAAATTTCAGCTTCAATAATTAACCAATTATCACAAAAAATGACAGCCATTCACAGAAAGCTAATAGAATACCCTGGTTATCCAAGAGAAAAAAATATATCTGTCTACAATGTCAGGAGTAAACAGAATGAAGAAAGGATATAATTCTACAGATGAAATCCAGTTCCTTAATTTAATTCTGATCTTCTTGTTATGTAAGTTTGAAGTCATATCTGTCCCTGGAGTGTATCCTTTCTGATGAACACAGAAAGGAAACCCTGAAAAAATAATGCATGCATTTTCAATCTGACTGAAATAACAAATCCAATTCTACGGGGTTTTAACAAATTTTACAATATAACGTGATGCCATTCCTACAGTGTGTTACAAACATTACGAGAATTAATAGCAGATGCAACTAAAACCTCAACTGCAAAATTTACCTTAAACCTGCATCTTCATAGTGAGGATGATTTACAATAGGACGCAGTGTAGACAATTTAACACTTGCCATTGTAGGCATTGCTCCTGCAAAAACTGCATCTGAAATACACAATCAAAGGTATTTTTGAAACAAGAAATCAAACAGTTAGAGAAGGAATTCAAATCTCTGAAAAGTAATCCTATAGAAAAACCATGAAGAGGGTAGGGTACTCCTTTTTAAAATGCCGTATGTGACATCAACAGGAAATGCACAAAATCAGTATTTAAGTTTGGGGATTTTTTAGCCTTGAATATAAACCATTAGATAACTAAGCATCAAAGAATGGCGATTTAATGCAACTTATTTTTCTTGAATTGGTAGAATAACATACTCATTATAACAACACACTTCTATCTGTCACTTTCGTCAGTGTTAAATGGGCAATAAAATTTCAGTCCACTATGGCTTTGACATATTTTCCTTCCAGAAAAGCAACGACTTTGTTTCCAACCAGTTTTCTGACAGATTTTAGGAAAAGGAGGGGTGCAACCACAACACAAATAGACATTTTTAATTCTCTTCTAGCAAAATGCTGATCATGCACCCAACATACAGGACCAGTGTCATTTAAGTAAAAATCTGCTTTAATTTGACTTGGCAAAGATATTTTTGTTGAAAACATTACACCAGGGGTTAGAACCTCCAGATCAGTAGCCTGGAGTCTAACAAAGTCAGCTTTTAGTCCTTTTTTTCATTGGAGATAGCTTTTATGTGGACAAGTAGACATGCCAGAGCCACAGATAGTAGCAACACCTCTGCAGTCACTTGTGACAGGTTCCATGGTTCGACCTCACAATAAATGGGGACATCCTACATTATTAAATAGTTTACCTTGTCTGGTATTGACTTTTATCCACTCTAAAAGTTCTTCCTGTGGCAAATTGCTAAATTCTCCCATGATGTTCCACTGAGTCCGAAGGTTTGCAGATCCCTCTATTGTCATCAATGCTAAAATAGCAAAGACCAATGTTTTGGGCTGGATTTTATAGAAGAGCCATCCAAACAACTGAAATGCAAGAATCAATTAATTCCTAGACAACAATTCTGTAATGCAGTATGCAGAACAATTAATTTTCATTTCTCTATGAGGAACCTGACATATATTACACTATGAAATATATCTGCTATTTCTTCTCCACTAAACTTCATAGTATTATAATAAAGTTCAAAACATAATAATATATTATATACAATACATATTATATTTCAGAATACAATTCCTAAGAATTATTCATGGTTTAACAAATATTTTACATTAAATTTGCAATTCTAAATAAATAAAAAAAAATTAAAATTCACATTAATGTAAACTTTTAAAGTTGTAGCTCAAATGTAAAAATCTGCAAGTAAAGATGACTCAAGAAAGCTAACTAGACTTTTATGGTATTTTATCTCCTGTTTACATCTAGAGTTTTTATGTGTAGTATACAGATTAGAGACTGTACTGCAAACTTTTGAAACTTATTAGAAAAGCAGATTTGAGGATAGTAAGCTTAATGCTGCTTTATATCCCAATATTTCCTTTCCTGAACTGGGGCTCGCATTGTTTCCTAAAGACAATTTGCTGGAGGCTCTAAGCAAATATTCCTAAATACGTGAAAATGGGTAGTTAAATAAGTATTACTAAATTTGCTGTGTTCAAGCTTAGTTTGAGCAGTAACAGTTTACCAGGTCCGTACTTGAACTAAACCGTAAATAAGAAAGTATAAACTACATTTTTTTTCCCAATTAGAAGGCTCCACACATTAAAAATATCAAATCCACACTAAATAAATTTCATTCATAGTACCATTACCTAGGGTTTTTTTTAACTGAAGCATGAAACAATACAAGGAAGTCTCTCAAGCAGAAGCTCCTACTAGGCTGACTACATCGATTAGGTAGTGTGTGTTATCTTTCTTATAAACTAACCACAAACTACCTCAGAATATTAAAATCCTCCAGCCACCTCTCCAAAAACAGTGTACTCTGTTCTAATCCCTAAAGGCTCACTAAACACTCCGAGAAGAACAGCAATACTATCCAGGAAAAGTTAATATCCCAAATAGGCCCGACCACTGTGTGGATCTTGAAGGATGAAGAGAAATGAATTCATTTGTAGGCTGCTCTACATGAACAAACTTCCTTTTCACCAACAGCTGCAAAACACAAGGAGCCTAGAATGGTTGAATATATATGCAATGCAAAAGAAGCATTTCTCTCATGGGATGCTGATCCTTATGTGGTGTATTTTATCAATTCAATGTTTTGGGGTGTTTTTGGGGTTTTTTTTGTTTTTTTTTTGTTTTGTTTTTCCCAGATCAATACTTCAAGTCTTTCTCCAGATATTTTATTTTGTTTTCAAAATTTCCACTCAGGATAGTATAATTTCCCTAACAGAAAGAGGAAATGTGTGGATGTAAATGCTCAAAAGTCTGAACAGAAACAAAAGCAGATATGAGTCTAACTTGAAGCACGAACAGTAAATTCAGTGACAAAACTGAACTGATCCTTAATTTAATTACTCCTCTTGGTTCAACTTAAGAGAAGTAAAGGTTCTAATCACAGGTTTTTCATAATTAAAAGGCAACTCTACAGAAAAAGGGAGTTACTCCCTTTGCAAACATGCAGCTACTTTGCATTTTTATTTCATTAAAAATACTTTCTTGAAAATGTGTTATGAAGTGAATTATTTTCCCATGAAAATCAACATTAGGTCACTTTTTTTCATCAGAAAGCATTCCAGACAATGAAAATATTTTTTATTAGAAAAAGAACATTATCATTCTTATTGCCCATCAGCTGCCCCAAGCTGCTGGTAATGGAAAAATGGAAAGTGCAGGGATTCATGCAATGGCTGAAAGAACACAACATACAAAGTTTCTTTTCCATGTGCAAATAGTAATTTTTAGCCTCAAAACAAATTAGATATACTACCACACCCCTGCAGATAAACTTTCATGGTCTTCTAGATGAAAGGATAGTGTTGACCTCAATTACAGTAACTACCTATCTTAAATTTGCTTACATTTTTCTTGCATCTGTAAAACTAAATTGTCACTTATTAACTTATGTTCATTCAAACATCTAAAACTTTATCCAGTGATAAAGTGTACTGAGTGGTAATCAACCATTTGGTTGATTAAGTCCCATCTTCCTCCATCCAAGAAATTCTGGATCAGTACTGCATGTATAGTCACAATTTTCACCCCCAGAAAATTACTTCTCCTCAGCAGCCATTAGTATAGAAAAAGCTCATTAAAAACACTTGGTATTTTCCTAGCCCTACAAAAACAAGCAAACCAACTAAAATAAGAACAAAAAAAGAAGTTTTCTTATTGTTTGCTTAAGCCTTAGAAGTGATCTGCTCAATGGTGGCTCAAGAGCCTTATGGCAACTCCCAGAAACAGGTTATCATCTGCAATTGCAGCTCCCTGAGAAGCTTACTCTCACTCCACAATAGGAAACAGCAGAACAAACAAAGGGACAAAATGCAGTTGGAAGCAGCAGATAAAAAATACTGAAAAATACTCTGAACCTGTCTTCCCTTCCAATATTTACACACTTACTACTTGTGGCATCCTTTAAGATCCAACATGCAAGAATTACGAAAAGCACCACCATCACTAACTGGCCTGACAACCCCAGCTGCAGTACTAAACACCCATAACAATCCAGGAAGAATTACTGAAATGCTATTACTCAGGTGCTTTAAGAAAAAAAAGTCACTATGCAGCTAAAAATAAAATCAGGACAGATTTTACTGTGGCACAAAATATATAAATACTTTTAGTTCTGAACTTCACTACAAAACTACACAACTACTACCACCACCACAACCGACAGGGCAGAAAAGCCCATCAAGAAACACACAGTTAAAATAAGAACTAAGAACAAATCAACATTGGACAGCATTAATTTAAATCATAATTATCTAGAAATTGCATGTTAGAAGAACATTTTTCATCTTGTTTTTCTGACCTTTGAAAAGCAGCCTTATTTCAAATTGCTCAGAAACACCTTATGAAAGTTCACTTAGAAAAATAACCAGTGCAACTGCTATTGCTTGAATAACCAGATCACCTAAAAGGATGCCAGTATTTCAAGAACTAAGAGCTGCAAAACTGAACACCTGTGAATCTTCCAGAATAGCAAGCATGTACATGAAATTCCTAAGTCCCAATACTCAATTACAGGTGGCTAAAGAAAGAGGTTTTGACAATTTCTTAGCATTTTATATTTTAACTGTAGAGATTCATTTGATGCTGGCAAACATTCAGCACTTTCACCTATGCCAAGTACATCAGACATCAAAAAAGGGATGAGTACAACATTTAAGCAGACTGATACTATGTAATCTGTCCAGTGTTACAAAGAACTGCCGTTTACTAAAGTTCATTTATGAAGCAGTTCCGTTTTCTGCAAAACAATTATTTGTTCAGCTAGCCTAAATAGCTTTCACCTCTTCTCATAAATCCATCTCATTCACTCGTCTTCCAGTTGTTTGACACGGGTATCAGCTGTTTCACAGACAGGAACTGCCTTCACTGTACCACCCTTTAGACACTTTGTACAAAACCACAGTGCAGTGCAGGGTGACGGGAACTTCTGAAGATCTAGCCCTGCTGCTTGAGCATGGTCACCCAGAGCCAAGTGCCCCAAGTCCATGTCCCGACAGCTTCTGAGTACCTCCAAGGATGGACAGTTCACCACATCCCTGGGCAACCTGTGCAAGTGCTGACCACCCTCACAGTGAAAGTTTCCACATGCTCAGAGGGAACATGCATTTCATCGTGCCCATTGCCTCTGGTCCTGTCACTGGGCACCATGTTAAAAGACCCTGCCATTCCTCCCAGTTTTGTACCATCAGCAAACTTGCTGAAAGTGCACTCTGTCCCACCATTTATTCCACTAACAAAGATATTGAACAGTCCTGGACCCAGCACTGGCCCCTCAGGTTACTGGCCTTCAACCAGACTTGGCACCACTGATCACCTCTCTCTCCGCCCAGCTGTTCAGACAGTTTTCGATCTACCTCCCTGCCTGCTTCCCAGACAAAGGACTACTTACCCTACTTCTGCTGCATGTTCAAAGCTTCTAAAACAACTATTTAAATAGAGATTTAATCACGTCCACTTCTCAAAAACACAGATAATGAAACATGGAAAGCCTATTCTAAGAACTTTTATATCTGGAGGAAATCTAGTAACATTTGATGTTATAAATTATTACAAAGTAGAAATATTAAGTCTGAGTTAGGCATATGAGTTTGATTTTTAAGATTGAAATGTTTTCAACATGCAAGACTTCAGATGAGACATCTGGAAAGAATTAAAAGACAAGAAATATTCAAGGCAATAAGCTCTGAAGAGCTGTGAAAACACAGTGTAAACAAAGACTGGATAAAATTAATAGTCAGTAAAAACTTGCAGTGGCATAGAGGTGTGCAAACACAGTAAAATCTGTCTCCCTGTGCACAAGCTTGATACACAGCATGTTAACTTGTATAATAATGCAATTGAATAAGTTGCATAAAGCAAGCCTTTTGCTTTATTTGGGAAGAGGGGAGAATGGAACCGTTTTTTGACAGGCAATATAACCTGGTTTATTTTTATCTGGTACCCTCATATTCAGCAATTACACACAGAGAAATCTGCTTTAGGATAAATATCTGTGTAATACTCTAAGTACTGAGATATCTACAGGAAAAAAGAGAACTTACCTGTTTTGAACACACCAAGGAAGCCATAATACACAGATGTGGTGTTAAAAACAGCTTTAGTCGCATGATTAAAATTGCTAGGACGCTGTATGCCAACAGCTGCAATGCATGGAATACCAGCTGAAAAGAAAAAAAGAAACCACAAGACACAGAAGCAAATTTGCATACTTTTCATTTATGCCTTAAACACACAACTTCATTTTCAGTATAGCTTAAATGACGAATTTGTCTGAAAGACTCCAAATCAAAGTAAAGATATTCCTACTTCAGATGTGATAATGACTTTCTGTTATCTTTTATCTAAAGTGAATGTAGTGCATCTAAGGAATGGAATAACAGGAAGAAACATTATCAATAAAAGAAAAAGAAGCTAGAGAAATAGCTAGCTATTTAATAGACATTAACAGGCAATTATTATGCAAAATTTCTTCTATAACCTCTTTATAGAAGTTAAAAGACCCTGCTTTTTAGTGCTGAAAATACCCAAGTATGGAATAAGAGAAGCGAATAAGATCATACTCGATAATCACACAATCAGAGGCAGCTTGCTTTTACTATTCCAAAAAGCATCAAGTATGTCACTCAGTGCTCTTAACATTAATCTATATTACTTGTCAAAGTGCTGTGCTAAATCAGAGGCATTTTTGCAATCAGTGCTTTTATCTCATTGATTATCACAGAATCATTTAGGTTTGAAAAAACCTCTAAGATTAAGTCCACAGCTAAACCACGACCTCAGTGCCACATCTACACGTCTTTAAATGCCTTTAGGGATGGTGACTCAACTCCTTCCCTGCACAGCCTATTCCACTCCTTGACAAAACTTTTGGATATTTAATCTAAACAGTCTAAACCTGCTCTAAAATAACTTGGGGTTCAACCATAACAGACATCTACCAACTCTCTGGGCCACTTGATCCTAATGTTTCACCACTCTCATTGTAGAAAGATTTCTTTCTTATAGCTAGCCTAAATCTACCTGATTCCATTATAAGTCATTATCCCTTGTCCTATTGAAACAGATCCTGCTAAAAAGTTGTCCTTGTCTTTCTTATAGGTCCCCTTTAAGCAAAGAAAGGCCCCAGTCAAGTCTCCCTGCAGCCTTCTCTTCTCCAGGCTGAACAGCCCCAACTCTCTCAGTCTGTCCTCATAGGAGAGGTTTTCTATATCTCTATGTTTTTGTAGACATCCTCTGGACATGCTCTACGTTCTTCCAGTGCTGAGGGCTCCCGAGGGGGACACACTACATTGCTTTGCACAGTTTTACTGAAAAGAATCATGTGTACTACAACATTCATTATGGCATATCTCAAAACAGAATTTGAACATTATACATCATATGAAGGAACCAATCTCCTTCTCAGTCTCCATGTTGAAAATGGAAGGTCCAGCCTAATTTCAGTGTGTTTTGGAGCAGCTACAATAAAAGTCCAAGATTCCTCTCTTGCACAATCACCCACATAAGCCAGTATATTCCTTTGTCCAACATTCCAGAGTTATTCTGGTGACATACTAGACCCAACTTAAGATGAGGGAAGTAACAGTGCAAATACTTAGCTTCAAATAAACCATATGTATCAGCATCAGCCCATTGCAACCAGCATTTCAATACTGAGTATTTGCATTAACATAGGAATAAAATTGTGCAGAAAAAGAATCTTACCTCACCATGGATAAAGCGTTCTTCTCTGAAAAAAATAACAACCCAAAACCCAGCATTATTTATGTACTACAGAAGCACTGGTTTTATTTTAAGAATATCTCTAACAGCATTAGACAATGCAATTAATTCAGTAAGCTTAAGTCAAGCGTCAAAAAGTTTTTTCCCCTCTATGCAAGTTTTGAAATAAATTGCAAGTCACAACTATCTTCCTCAATCCCTGTATCTATTTGGAAATCTTGAGTTTTGATTTTAGCAGGTTTATCTTTTAATTACTTCCATGAGATGAAACTCAGATATCTTTATAACCTGGAAGAAAATAATGGGGAAAAAAGAATTTGCATTCATTATCTATAGTAAAAAAGCAAAAAGGCTTTTTTGCTGTAACATAAACATAATACATAAATACATAAATGTTTAGGAACAGAGTAGAAAAAGTAAATCATTAAATATAAAATCTAGGCATAAATGGGTTAAGATGTCTAAAACAGGTTTAGCAGATAACCTTAGTTTTAGTTATAACATAAAAATACCATTTGTAATACATCCATTCAGTTACCAAACTGCACATAACTAACCTTTCAAAAAGGACTAAGATAATACAGAATTCTGAATGATGTAGCACATACCAAATCAAATGAACTTCCAGCAGAAAATTAAGTTTTACATTAAAAAAGAAGACAATACTTACTTTTCATATCGGCCTGTATGAGATAAGGACCACAAAATATATTTAATTGCCTGAAGAAAACAAGAGACAACAAAAAGTATGAACAAACTTTCAAAAGCATTTTGAAGCATTTTCAACATTTGATAAATTAAACTATACCTGGGTAATCTCTTTCTGAGATAATGCTAAAATAAAAGACGTCATGTTTTAGCTAAAACTTCTTTTAGAGGATGTTTAATTAGCCAGGCAGTTAGCAGTTATCCCATCTGTTCCTGTGCAAAATGTAAGCTGTTTTTATACAAATTATACATAATCAAATTTATAAAAACAGTTACAAACTCCAGTTTTAGTATTCATCAGCTAAATAACAGAATTTTTTTTGGTGGTTAACATGAAATCAAGTTTCATCAGGACTCAGGACTGGACCTTGTCAAAAATCTTTGTAAAGAGAACACAGAATTTTAAATACATGTTTTTGAGAATTTGTATTTTTTCTGACTGTATTGGGTTTACATGCCAAGGTTTCAGCAGCAGGAACATTGCAGGGGTGGCTTCGGTGGGAAGTGACCAGGGGCTGCACCCCCCATGTCAGTGAGAGCCAGTTCCAGACAGCTTCCAACCAGATCTACCACTGCCAAAGCTGAACCCATCACCAACACTGGTGGGGCCCCTATTGATAACATCTTTGCAAAAAGGTAACACTGCAGCAGCTTTAAGAGAGAGCAGTGGGAGAACTGGGAGTGAAATGACCCTGAAGTCACGGAGGTCAGTGAAGGAGCAGGAGGAGGTGCTCCATGTGAACCATGAGATTGCAGCTTTTGGAGAACACCACGGTCATGTAAGTTGTTTTTTTCCCCAGAGGCCCATGAAAGATTAAGGTGGAGCAGATAGAAATTCACCTGCGAGACATGTGCAGGACCCTATGCCAGAGCAGGAGCACATGTCTTGAAGGATGCTGCAACCCAGAGAGTCCCCAAAGGAAAAAGCTCTTTGCAGGAACTGCAGCTTGGGGACAAGAGCCCACAAAGGAGCAGGTTTTCTGGCAGGAGCTGCAATCTGTGGGGGACTCATGCTGGAGCAGTCTGTTTCTGAAGAACTCTACCACATGGAAAGGACCTATGCTGACCCAGATCATAAAACAACTGCAGCCTATGGAAGGGACTCACTGAGCCTGGGGATAAGTAGAAGATGGTTTTAGTTTTCAGTTTGCTTCTTGCATTTTATTTTCAATTCACAAAAAATTAATGACAGTGAATCAGAAAATGAGGCCCCCATACTTATCCTGGCCCATGAGATTTTTCTATTCTTCTTTCCCCATCATATTGGGAGCATGGAATGGCAGCATGGCTTGGCAGGTACCTGGCAGTCAGCAGAGCTTAACCCACCACACGAATTTCTTCCCATCTCAAATAAATAATTAAATAGCAATCTCTTCAAAAAAACTGAAACATAAGTTCAAGGTAAAGGCGACTCACTATATCAATCACTTACCCTTTTAATGATTACCCCAAAAACCACCAGAACAACTGGTAAGAGCAGAGTCTTTGTGTATCTTACTGGAGTCTAAAATGGAAATCAAGTTCATTAATCACTTTCCTTCATCTGTAATTATTTAAATCACCATTTTAGAGAAATTAATATAAGGAGATCTTCCTGGAGTAAAATGTAAATATAAACTCCACTCAGCAATCATACATAATACTAGGGTCATCAGTAAATTATTTCCAGTTCTTTGGCGAGCCATCCAAAGATGAGAAATAGATTGTATCTCATCTGAATTTGAGTACTATGGGTTGACGAACCTATAAATGTTCCAAATGCGTATCTAGGTGCTGATAAATTAAAAGATGTCTATTAATGCCACATTATGAAGCTTCAATGCTGTTCTATAGTCTCAATCTACTGCATAAGGCCCTTGCAGCTCTCATTATATTTTCCATATACTCAAAACCAGGCACTGAGAGCCCCATAAAAATCTTGTTTGCAGAACTCTAACCTTTCATTTATTCCTGAGGAAGCACTTCTTTCATTCAAGCAAGCACATTTCTTAGATCTAAAATCAAAACACTGCTTTGGTTTAAGTTCATTTAAATGCAATAAACCCAATTAAATTTAGCTTTAGTTCATTAATTTCTCTTTTCACAAGCATGTATTTGAACTTATGATGGCAGTAGAAGGTGTGGTTCTCAAATGTTTTAAGTTACAAATAAAGATAAAACAAGAAGTTCCCTCTTCCAAAATCACATATTTTGACCAAATTACCTCTTTTTCCATGAAGTCAAACTCAGCAGCACAGGTATACATTAATGTATCAAAATCCTTGTAGCCAATAAATTTAGACTTCAATATATTTCCTATATGAGCCTGGTAGGATATACAGGAAAGAAATACCAAATTGTAATAAGCAAAAGCTGTCCTGTTTTCCACAACAAAGAAGTATAAATATGAGAAATTATATTGTATTGAGAAACATTTTTAATTAGTACAGAAGCTTACACCACTTACAGTACTGTTACAAGAGCACCAAAAATCTACTTACAGGGTATTAGATAACATCTTTGAGTCTAACACAGATTGTACAGTGTTAAATAAAAAGCAGAAAACAGCAAAAAAAAGGGTGTTACCATTGTGATTGTATTCAACAAGAGCATAGTTATGCATAGCCATATTTTAAGATGCGACCTTCCTAACTTTCAGCTCTCGATATACATCTACAGACAGGTTTTTAACAATAGAATAAAAAGGCTGAAATACAGCAAAGGCTGTATTTGTTACAACAAGCATTTCAAAACTGCCATCAAAATTAGTTTAAGAGAAGAGTGAACTGACATATTGAGCAAATAAAGGTGAAGGAGACGATAGCCAAGACAAACAAAGCCCTATAAATCCACATTTAAAAACAAATACATAGAGCATTCACTAAGACAAAAGTATATATATTTGTGTTTTCACAAATTTTGGTAATAACATCTCAAAGTGATAATACATAATGAAAGAAAAAGCAAATATACAATCTCTATCCCACTTCTGCAAAACAAATCCTAGAAATTCAGGAAGTGTATCTGTAAGATGTCAAAATCAAATATTAGGAGTGATAAACTTTTTGAAACATAACAACTAAATACTCTGATAAGAGAACTTACATCATCGGCTATTCCAAACACAAGAGAAGTCAGGTATTTCAAGGTGACTGTCCCAAATAGCCAGGCACATCCTTCAATGACCTTGAAAAATATACTTAGAATGAAACTGATGTCTTTAACTTTTATAACTTTTTTCTTTTTTTTAAAGGCTTCTTAAATTTAGCTACTACTTATAAACTCTCCTATGTTACAGCTGAAATAATTTTGCGCAACTGATTTACACTACAGCTGTATCACTACATACAACATTGTAGCAGAGGGGATAGCAAAGTTATCTTTAAACAGGGGCAGCCTCACTGTCTGTTTCATCTGTTTTGCACATATCAGTGTGTAGGGACTGTTTTTGGACAAGAGCTGCTCCATATTATCAAGTTGTGCTAGCCTGGTAATTCAAACCTTTGGAGGAATTTGATGATTTATAGCACCATCTCAAGATGATCTGAGGTTAGAAGTTGATGGATATATAAACAAAGTATGTACAGTTACTACTTTTAGTTATGTATCAAGTTTATTCCTGTATCAGGAAGGTTAAATTCTTGGTAGTGTAGCTTAATCTAGCTTATTCTTTATAAAATTGGAACGACTGAATAGGACAACCTGTCTTAGTATCTTGTATTTGGGACTCACAGCAGATGCTTTAATAGAGAATGCAACAAAAAATTGATCTTTGCCCTAATGTAACCAGGTTTGGATGTGACGATGGGCTGTCATTTAATGGCTGCTAAGAAACCTAAATACCTATCCTAATCCTTTACTGAATGGATCTGAGTTTTTTTCTTCCATAGTAACTTTCTTATTCGTTATAAGCTTATTGCTGCCAGCAAAAGGGGCACTAAAAAAACTAAAATTATATTCTACTTTTATTCAATGGCTTTGTCATATTTACCTTTATTTTACATGATGTAGAATCCTAATGTATTTTAAAATCTCAACTATTTGGTGAATCTATGTTAATAATTATCTTCATATTTTACATAATGGTAATAGATTTTGCAGAAAGGCATTCTAGTTTTTAAATTTTTTTTTAGGCAAGATACATTGACTGAGACTACATACAGTATTTGCAATGTTACATATGAATTCACAAAATTTTAAAAAAATTTCTGCTTTCTCTACAGATCCTTTTCTGTGATTTCCATCAATTATTTTCCTTCTTGGTGCCTGCTCAGTAATAAATTGGTGTGTTCAGAGAACTTTGCATAGGAAAGTTATATAAGTCATTCTCTGCTGAATGGTAGCACCTTATTTGGGATCAATTATTTTATATACACTTTTAGGGTCGAGGTGGTCTTTTGAAAACTTACCATTTAATCCCACCCTTTGTTTCTGACCTTCTAATATTCTACCTTATCTCACGGAATTTAATTTCTTTTACAGTTCCAGTTAGACAGCTCCTACAAAAAGTTCCTGAAATTTTGTACATTACATTCACCCACATACCCTTGTCTACATCCTTCAGAGGAGTCAAACATTTTTGCAAGGCATGACTTCGTTCCACAAAGGCTGCGTTGGATGTCTCTCATTATGCTGCACATACATACAACTTAACACTTTCCTCATCATACAAGTTCTTATTTTTTTACAAAATTTATTAGTTTGCTGTTTCACAAGTGTCTTGGATCTCCATTTCAGAAAACTGACATGAAATTTGCCTACACTCTGATTTTCTCTGGTACTACAGTCAGGCATGCATACATGCACTGCCGTTTGCTATACATATTTTAATTACTTCCTATTCTAATTCCTTTATAATAACTGTATGAATTTCATCCAGTTTTGCTAACAGCTTGCCCTTCATTTAATACAAATGCCTGTCTTAAGTCAAGCATGGTCTTGATAAGCTCCCATTTCAGGTGTTTTTACATGCTAATGTTACATCTTAAGCAGCAAGTCACTTCTCATGTTTTCTACATTGTTACATTTTATTAATAATAGTTTTGGGAGTGTTCTCCCTGTTTGGACATGACTTCTACCACCGTCCAACCTCACCCACACACCCTACAGACTTGCTTCTCTACATAATTTTAAGATGTTTGCTGCTGTCATAAAAATATCCTTAATAATTATATAGATACCCACATTTTAGTGAGTATCTAATGCAGTATCTTAATCTCCATTTCTTCAAGCACTGTTAACATTTTACTTCCCTTTTCTAAATTGACCTTTACTTTAAAAGGATTTGCATGCAGATCTTAGGTTTTGTAAACATGTAAATTTGGCAATTTAAAATTAAACGTGTTGCCATTAAAAGGCTATTTCAGTGTTTTGATATAAGTGTGTGTTTATACTTATTTCTTCAGTAATTTAAGACTAATTGCTGGGAACATTGACAATTTATTAAAGACAGTAGTTCAGCTATATTCCTTGATTTTCAATTATTAGAAATGAAACCAGAAGTTGTTCCTGTATTTGACAAAAACAAACAGAAGTCATAGTTTTTCTCTGAAATTCAAAATATATTAAATTCCTTACCCATACACAGACTTCTCTTTTGCGCCTTTTCAAGACTTTTGGACTCCATTCAAGAATTCCCTAATAAAAAAAATTAATGCACATTTTCAGGGTAATGTAATAACATCAAGCTATTTCAGTACCCTGAATGAGATGGTTTTTCCCTTTGGTAAGCCTCTTGCATTATACATTTATTTATTAAAAATCTTCCATAATTAACACAGCCTATGATACGAATAATATATGAGATATGAATATATACAGCATGATTTCACCCTGCACTGGCAAAACTTGCCAACATAAAAACTCTTACTGCAGCTCGAGTACAATTAATGGAAGACTACTTTTCTCTTGAACGAGTAAGGAGATTCTGTATTATTCAGTTCTAAGCTTCTTTAAATCAAAACCAATGGGAAACTGAGTTCTGTCTGCTTCTGTGAATGACAAGAGACCGAAGCAGTAAATAAATTACTGGCAGCATAATACAAACAATTTTCAAGTAAGGCAACAGAGCCTGGAGGGCAATAAGAGTCACTCTTTTCCGTTTCACAATATGTTCATTTTATGATACAAGGAAGACCCACTTTAGGCTAATTTGATGAACAATGTAATTAAAAGCTTCCAGAAAACCAGTCTATATGTGAGACTGAGGCCAATATAAGCATCCAAATAGCATATAAACAACAAATACTTTTTTCAAAGCATAAAACAGGTAAGGAACTCAGCAGGTTGAGAACTCAACTCAACCTGTATTTAATATATAATTACAAAAGTTGCTACAAGAAACTAGAATAGTTTAATAACAAGCAAACTATACTACAGGAAATATGCAGCCAAGGCAGTTTACTGTTAGCGTAAGTGAGAAATTGCCACAACTCTCGCTGATCGACAAAATATAAACAGACAAAGAAGAAAAAAGAATCAGAAATTAAGATGATTTGCAGTAAGCTAAATAGGATCTGTTCACAACACTTTATCTCCTATTTCTTACATACATAAATCCTTTATGAGGAACTACACAAAAGTGAGAGGTTGTGGAGTTTTTCCTATTTAAAGAAAAATCAAGATAATGAATGGTGAGATGACGAATCTTCAGTGAATAATTTTGCTAACACAGTGGTATGATATGGCAGTTTCAGTCTTAAACCACTGTTATATATGGTTTAGTCATTTGTTCTGCACTAGAGGATTTACTATCAATAAGAAGCATTTAAATGAAGCTCCTCCTTGCTCATGTTCTTGTTTTACAGTCACTCTGGTCAAAATTACATACATGGTAAATTTTACATTTTTATTAAAAGAAGAGAACCGTAAAAGTAGAAGAGCTGAGTCTTAACTGAATTTCTCCTACGAAGAGGTTTTGGTGTAAATCATGATTTCTTGAATTAGTATTTACCCTTTCACCAGATATCTTTATTGTCTAATTCTGTTTCTAGTGGAAAGGTTTCTCATCTGTCTGGTAATGCAGCAGTTTTACATTTTAGATCAATATATTTACAACAGTACAGCACTGCAGTATTAGCAGAGCATATGATTCTTCTTAAGCAACTTACCGAGATAACTACTAAAGATGCAGCATAATATGATGTCAGTAACATTGAATTACCGAACATCAGAATAAAACACACCAGAAGAGACACCTGAAAGAAGAAATTAAAAATTATTCAATTCAAAATAGAAAAGGATTACCTAATCTGTTAACAGCTTTAAATTTAAAAACACCTACTTTACAGCAAAGTGCAAGCCTGATACTCACACTTGCAGATTTGTTCTGAAAACGCTGATTATAAATACTAAATGGCACAGCAGGTAGCCATGTGTAGATTATTTGTTTTATTTATTAAAAGTATGCAAGAACAAATCCTGGCCATAGGACAAATTAATGTAATACAATAGCTACGTTTCTGAAGTTATTTCTAAAATATGATTTTTTTTCTAAATTACTGTATGAGTTCTCTCCATCCTGTTTGTTACCTTTTAGAATTCTGGACAAACATAAAAATGAATAGAATGTTTGGTGTCTTCTTTCTTCCTAACTGGCAAACAGGTATTTAAAATACCATCATCATCAAAGTCAAGGAAGCAGAACTCTGACTGTTTGATCATATGCACCTAATTATACAAATTTGAAAGTCAAGGCTGAAATACAACTTTTATCTATCATCCTGATCTCCCGTGCCCTTTTTTAACAGAAAGCAATCTGAATTATATTTTCCAACTTCAAGGGCAAAAATCAGTAAGCAAGCTCTGTCTTCTTTTATACACAGAAATAAGGAAAAATAGTAATTTGCAGACTTTCCTACTGCCCTCTCCCCTTCTAGTTAAGACTCATTTTCCACAGCAGGAGGAGGGTACGAGGCAAAAATTGAAAACACCATAAAAAAGACTGGCAGTTTACCCAGTCTCACTAAACTGTCTCTGTAATATAACATGACTGTTTAACTATCTGAAAACAGGTTATTTATGGCACTTCAGCACCCAAATTATGATATAGCTATTGACATAAGCCAGAAAGCTTATGTCACCCTGGTTTTGTCAAAAAACTACCAAACAAACCTGCTTATTTTGTCCCTGCTTTATGAGAAATGAGTCGCATAGAACTTACCACTGCCTCTAGTTTATCATTTACAGTATTTAAAAAAAATGTTTGAAAACATGTGAAATACAATTTAGTTTCTTTTCTGGAGAAATATTCTCTTTTTGCCCACTGAGTTAGCATTGCACAATTTTAGAAAAAAAAATTTTTAAACACCATCACATTTCTTAAAAAAAACTTGTCTACACCTTCCTTTACATTTAAAACTGTAATCTCACTTCAAAAGCAAAACTTGATCATTATCTCAACTTTAAAAATTAAAATCAGATATTATGCAGAAACTTACACATCTTTTACTTATAGTATTTCCTTTCTTTCTTGACTTTCTCATCCAGTTTTGAAAAAAGAAGAAAAATTGGTTTTCAACTTAACAGTTTATTTTTTGGTCCTCCTTTCTAAGTATCTCCCAAAATAGTTAAACCTCAAGATCTTTGCATGGTCAAGACTACAAGAGTTTTCAAAACTCAATTTTAGTTCCAATCAGACCCCTCCCTCCCTTATCACTGCATGTTTTCAACATTTGTGCAACTACAGAAAACACTTTTCATGCTTTGACCTGTTTGAGGGGATTTAAGGGCTTTTTTTAAAGTATTACCATATGAGCATATAGTATCTTCTGTAATTTGCTGGAGTCAATATAACCCATAATACACACCGCAAATAACGAAGCTATCTAAAATCAAAAGTGAAAGGGAAGTTAAAACAATTTGCACTGGTGTACTCCTTCATGCAAAAGAAAAGATTATTCAAACCATCATTAATTTTTATTGCTACTTTTTGCTAGGTACTTAGGCATTTCATAATTATTTCTTTCAAAAATCCTGTCGTGGTGCTCTAAATAAGAATTATCAAATATAGTTTAATATTTAAGAAGTAAGTATTCAACTTTATAAAAATGCAAGTCACCAAAATACGGCACTAACACATTACCTTTCAACTTTAAATTTAAAACAAAATTAAAAAAAAACCCCAAACACAAAAAACCCCAAACCAAACAAACAAAAGCCCAAACAAAACAAAAATGGGAAAAAAAATCCAAAAAACAAAAAACCCCAAACCAACTAAAACAAAAAAAACCCCAAAATATATCAGTCGAAACCACAAAATAATTACTCATTAATTTTAAGTTTTCAGCAAAGTATGGAAACATCCACAATTTGCCACTGAAGAAAATAAGATTTGTTGATTTATTGATTAGACAGCCTATTAAAAGTCATATGGAAAATTTATGAAATTATAAAGTGAACCTGAATTTTCAAATTTCAGGCTCAGCATCTTAAACAGGTTATAGTGACAAGTTTCTCTACATATTTTACAGAATTAATTGGTTTCTTCTTATGCAGTTAGAAAACTTGCATACCACAGCCTATATTGATTGTTTAAAGCTACCAACTCATAACAGGCAACATCTGCTTCAAGTAAGGCAGACAAGTGAAAAGGTCTGGAAACAGATGGATTTCAGTCAACAGGCAACATTTCAACCAATTCAAACACTAAGAAAGTTCCTGTGTGACAGTATTCTACTGTTCCAATCAGCATTCACTAGATTTCAAGGCTAACTAGTTACCTCAACTACCCAAAATCTCAGACTACAGCACTACTCATAGACTTATCAAAATTATATAGGAAAACATGCAAAATCATGCCAGATATTACATGCCATGCAAACAATGGTACATTATAAATTTATAACAGCCTGAAGAGATGCAAGATCAATGTCTTTCTTTATTTTTGTGCTTCAAAATACAAAGTTTTTTTCTTGTTCTAATGAACTGATCTCAGGCTAGAGACTGCTTATATGGGAAAAGTAAATACTTTTAGTCTTGGAGACAGAATGGTAAGTGATGTAAATGGTCAACTTTTAAACTCAAGACTAGAAAAATATCAATGTGATAAATGGTGAGAATCTTTCCTCACAGAAGAATGAAATCTGGTTAAAAGGAAAGTGTTGGTATAGCTGTGAATTCAATGGCTGTCTATACAAAGCAGTCAATTTCTCCAGGTAAGACAAAGAGGCTATTTAGAGGTAAATATGGGCTTACCTGAGTTAGAAGAACAAACTGAGCAAACTGCCAGGGAAGCATGAAAAAGATATTAGAAACACACAGTGCAATCAAGCTTCCTGTATTAATACTCGGAATCCTTGGGAAAAAGAGACAGAATAGGCATCAGTAAATAAAATTACACAGGTGTTTGCATAGAATTGAAAAGTATGACAGAAAATGCAATAAAAACACAGTTACCTTGGAAGATAGCTAGCAATATTGATCAAGTACAAATAACACTGTTCAAGTAAATTTAATGGGTTTTTTTCTTGAGTTTCCATGACAACAGCTCTGATGTTTAATGTTCCTTAACTATTTGATGAGTCATTGATTACGAAACAAATCTTCTACTGGCAGTATGCAATAGAGCAGGCCAAAGTATGCCATTTGCAAGTGGCTTCAGCTTCTTGTGACAACTCTACAGTCAGATCACAACCATTTCCATTTCAGCTAAAATCACAGTTGTTTTAGAATGGTCTGCATTTGAAAGTGATTTAACCCCTATCTCTCACATTTCTTCCATATTTACTTTCTGCAACTTTCTCTCAGCAATCCTGAGTGATGTTTCAGGGAAGGAGACAATGACAAATACATTACACTCATCTGTAACTGAAACCCCAGTCTATTCTCCATGTCCTGAAATAAATGCTATTTAAAATATTCAATCCTGTGCTGATTCAATTCTGAAACATGCTGTGTTTCAAATTTCACTAAATTCTAGAGAGCACATATCTTTTCCTCATATAAACAACACAAATTAGTAACAAGCAAGAAATACTTTTGCTTTAAACATCAGTAACTAGAAATCAGTATGACCTAATAAAGGAAAATTGGTGGTTATAACTAACTACTAAATTCAGCTAAATCATAAATACATTGTAAATCTGATGCAATGGAGTTGGTGGAGAAGCCCTTAAGTATGAATGGTCATGCTTATTTTCTAAAACAGAGGCAAGACAGTAATATAATCATGTTGCAAGCCAGAAATAATCATGGAAAAGCAGGGCTAATGAACTCAAGAGCATCCCTGCATTAATGTAATTAGACTGCTCTAAATCGTTGAACTAGTTAATGAGACTAGTTAATTAGTAATGGAAAACTGCAAGAGAATACTAGTTTATGGGTGCCTATAGCATCCTCTGTTGCAAAGCATAGGCTTACTCTACGTGCAGCCAACATACCACTCTCCAAGAGGGACAAAACCAATTGATGAAGTATCAGCTTGTTTCTCATGGGAAGGAAGGGACATCAACCAAAAATTCTGATTTTTACTTTAGATACGTATTTGCCAACACAGTAATTCTGATTTTTATATTAATCATGTCTTCAAGTTGCAAAGTTTTTCCTTTTAATAAGTGAGCAATATGACTGCAGTTCTACTGGTGCAGCGTCTGCAATGTAACAGCCACAGGAAAGTTTCTCTGTTAACGATACCATTGTTACAACACATGGAGGCATCTGATTAAATATTTAAAGGCACTTAAATGTTCTGTGACATTCAAATTTTTAAAAGTATTGTAAAGACCCAGTACAAACTGAAAGGTACCTGAGAATATAGGTCAAAAGCAACATCTGCATCACAAGGAATGGGTAGGAGAAACTTTCACGAAGAGGTGGAGTCCACATGACGCGAGTGCACTAAAAGTAAGAACTGGGTTAGATGGTAACATTCAGTGATACCTTTCGATAAAACCACACATTTTTATTTCAAAATTAATGACGACAGATACTCCAATAAAGCAAAACCCAAGCTATATGAGGTTTTAGTCAAGAATGTTAAAAAAACAAGCCAGGAAGCAGAAAAGAGGAAGGAAAAGGAAGTGGCTTTGTCACGTGAGGCCTAACATACACTGTTTAATTAAAATAGATCAACTGCTTTTCCAAAATGAAATGTGGCAGCTAGAGAATATTCAGGAAAAAAGCAGGACAGCAGCTACTTGTCCCTGGTTCTGTTGAAATTATCAGCGCTTCCAGGTAAAATTCATGCAGTGACTTGCCATACTTAGACAGAGAGAGTGTGTGGGGAGACAATCTGAAGGATAAACCAATACATTTCTCATTATGCTAGAGTTTTTCAGGTTATAAGCACTTCACGTTTCTACTAGTAACAGCACATTAAGTACAAAATCTGAAGCTACCCTCCAAAACAGGTCAGTACACTAAACTAAAAAAATTGACTTCATGCAGACCCTATACTACTTATACATAACTTATGTATTCCACTCTTTAACACTAATAAAGCAAAGTATAATACAGTGAAGTCAACTGAATAGCTTTTTCATTAATTTCTTAATTAATGGAGTTAATAACAAATAAATAACGGCCTAGTGGCAAATGGCTCAGCTACAACTGTTGTCTCCAATGTTTATATTCATCTCTTTATAAAGTGCATGCAGAGACCATAGTAAAATGACAAATACAACTTTACAGGAGTACTTTGGTATACAAAAAACAAGTTCAAATTGGCTATCAAGAGATTTGCATTAAAAATTAGAAGTAGGTTGTTTACAACTACAGGAGAAAAACATAATTCATCTTAACATGAACCATAATGAATCTACGAAAAGCTTGTAGGATACTGTTGCCAGGATGTTCCTTCTCCTTTGCTTCCTTGAATCTTTAAACCAGTTTTAAAAATATCGTTTTACCACACAAGTCACTAAAATCAACATTATATAACTCCTTGGTTATTGTCTTGCTATTTCCCAAGTATGTTAAATTAAGAATGTAAAATAAAAGCAAAGTACAGAAACCCATCACATGAACCACAGTGTGGAGACCTTGAAAGGCACTCTCAGTTAGAAAGATACGGGAGGTCCCTCCCTCCGTTATCTCCTTCTGACAACGAATCCTGTTCTGTCAGGTCAAGACAGCCCTTGCTCTGTTCCTTAGGACAGCCCCCTGCCCTCTCTCTGTCTCTCAGCCTTTTGGTCACTCCCACCCTGGTTCCCTCTTGGCTCCTACGCCCTAAGCCCACCCCTGTCAAACCCTCATGTACTGGACTCTCAGACCAGCGCTTTTGCCTTTCCCTCTGAACTCCGGGATTGGGCACACGCATGGCTGAAATAAACATTTCTGTGAAACCCCTGCAAAGGCCCTTCCTGTTTCTTTACCTGCTTATCCTCAACAACCATCCCAACCACAACATCACAGCCCCTGATGTCTAGAACACTCTTTGTAAATGCTGCACCAATTATCATTAAAATAAACCTTTCATAAATATATGTATCAATGTGCTGTCCTTAGCTGACTGCACAGATGTGATGAGTTAATTTTTTTAATGAGTAATAAATATAATCTAACTAATATAATCTGATTATTTTAAAGCAGTGTAGTAATTTTGAATATTTCTCAAGACTACAGCAACATTTGGTTTACCAAATCTTATGATACTGGAGAAGATAGGAAAAAAATGATGAGCATATACAACCATAAAAAGGAAGCATTACATTACAAGTGGATGGACTAATATGGGCTATGCTACTTTTCTATATTTGGAATTTAACACTAAACTCAATCATCTGTGGATGATTTATCAAGGCTGTAAGCTCACTCTGCTTCAGGTAAAAATACCAGATCTGTCTCAGTTTGAAATCAGTAAAACACAGTAGCACAGCACAAATAAAAGCATACAGCCTTAAGTCACTAGCTCAAAGCCAGAGAGCATTTTTACATATCACTTTTACACAGCATTAGAGCTGAGATACCAAGGCTTGCAGATCAGGCTTACTTGTGTAGCTAAGTTATGTTCTTCCCAAATAGGAAAGGAAATTTTTAGCAGCTGGTCTACCTCGACTGTACACACTGTTGACCCACACAAGATAATTTACACATAATCACAAGTGTACTGAAGAGCTGGGCACTTCTTACACACAGAGGCACACCCACAGCATGGGATTCAACAGAGACCCAGTGAGGACACACCTGTAACTACAGCTACTACCATAACTGTATACACAAAAATATTAAATATCTGGGTTATTTCACTTAGCTACAGTCGAAACACAAAGTGTCAGCTGAGATCCAACTCTGCACCTGTGCAAGTATTTCCTATAGTTCTCCAGAAATCCATACAGCTGAACCTGAATCAGGGTTGCCTACCTTAAGCCCTACCTGAATCAGGGTTGCCTACCTTAAGCCCTACCTAAGTCCAGACTACATCTGCACAGAGCTATAAAGACCTGATTTTACACCATTCTCCAAAATACAGTATCTGTGCTTTTTCCCCAAGTCAAATAATTCATGGAGAGGAAGAAACTCTCCTACAGTCACCTATTGATAGAACTGCACTGTACCACAGTGAAATAAATTGTTTTTTGCTACCACTACCTTGAAGTTTCGAACAAATTTCTTTCTGAAGTTACACTTACCACCTTCACAGACTTGGCAAAACAGTGCCTATTCCATTAGTATTCACTAGCAAAGGATGAAACATCATTTAACTTCAGGATAAGAATAAGAAATAAGAATAGATATCCACATAAAATGCTGTATTTATACTTGCAGAGCACAAAAAATGTTTAGCAACTCTAATGTTTACCTGTTCTCAACCAGGCAGTTCAATATCCATGGGTGACAATGTTTTAACATGCTAAAATTCTTAAATTCTTTAAATATCCTCCATACATGTGGGATATTTAAAGAAAAGACATTTCAAATGAAACTTGAAAATAAAATAGCTATTTCATCACAGATTTTTGTTTTACAGAAAAATCGTTAAAGCTTACTGTGAATGGAAGCATCTCTAATTCTGTAATGTACTATACATGTTCTTACAACTCAGTGTTCTCTACGAAGTTCAGCTCAGTAAAATGAGAAAACATAACATAAATTCAACCCTAAACTAAATTATAAGGTAGTTAGCTTCCATTTCGAAGATCTTCACAAATTTCCATTCATAAAATGCACACTAAGAAAAAAACCCAACAAAACAGCCCAAGGGAATCACAATGGAAGCTATGAATTTTCTTCCAAAATACAAAACAATGACATGAACAGCATTAACTGGTAAAACCAGGGGATATTTTAAGTAACAGTTTATTTTTTCTTCTTTCCTGCAATGCAGCTTACTTAAGTTTAGTATTAGAATCCTTTATACACATACACTCCTTCTAAATTCTCTGTATCCTGAGTATAGTATATAAGTAATACAGAGGTTTCTTTGCATTTTTCTTTGTATTGATGAATTTCCAGTAAAATATATAGCAAATTAAAGAAGCTTCTGAAGCTTACTCATACAGTACATGTAGCCCAGTTATGTATGGTATAGGCACAAAAATAGAGTATTCTGATGTTTTGAAACTTGAAGTTATTGTGCTATTAAGTTTCAATCTCAGGACCAATTTACAATATATTTATTTTCTGATTTTTTTATTTTAACCACTAAAGTGACATTGGACTGTGCTACATATATTCCAGTCTATTTTGCTTTCAATTGTCTTATTTTAAGTTTAATTGAATTTAATTAAATTTAAGTTATTTAAATTCAATCTCAAATTAATTAGCAACATCACTACATTTAATGAAATGAGAATTAGCTTAAACTTCAACAATAATTTTTTAAAAAGAGCTGTGGGAGAGGGAAACCTACCTCTCCATGATTGAAAAAGAAGCACAACACAGTAACAAGGCCTCCTAGATGACTCCCACTGTGAAAAGAAGAAAAATAGGTACAACAGAATCTTATAATGGTCCAAGTTACTCAAAAAATGTGAAGAAGCACCTGTGTACAGGTAAGTTTATTGAGGGAAGGAGCGGAAAGCTTTCAAGCATCAAGGGAAGGCAATCAACAGAGTACATACAATATTAAAATACTAGTTAGTCAGACTGTTTATTTCAGAGCAAACCAGTCCTTTATACATCAACTCTTTTGCAGAACACCAATTTTAATGTTAATAACTTGGAAAACGATTATTCCACTGCTCACAAATTTCGGTTTACATCATTATATCCAGTGCTTTTAAAAAGCAGGCAATATAAATGCAGCACTTCTTCCCTAAGACGTTGAGCAGTAAATTTTAGAATCTGCATGCTCAATCACCCAACAAGAAATTTTGGTCTGGATCTAAAGATTAATTTAGAGTAATCAAATAAAGCACATTCAAAAAACATACTTAAAAATTAAGTCATTATATGGTCAATGCAAGATACAATTTAATTTTTATGTGAAATACTGCAATGTTAACATGAGGAAGCTTTTTAAGCCTTTGAATTAAGTAGTTTTTACATTTCTATATAAATCAAATTCACCATTGAATAAATAGCAAAAGTAAAGCCAAAGATATTACTTTGATTTTTCAAAAGAGCAATAGATAAGGCTCCTCTTTGTTTGAACAGATTTGTAATTACTCAAGTTATGTGATATAAAGCAAAGAACATTTTTGTACACACAAGTTCACTACTACTCTGAATGAGAGATGATTCCATTTTTGGTACTAAACAAAAGCAGCAGCCAGCTGTTAAGATTCTTTAAAAAATACCCAAACCAAACAACAACAACAAAATCAACTCCACACAAAAAAAGCCAACCAAAAAAAATCCTTCAAATCCTCTCCGATCCTTCACCCATCACTAAGTCAAACGGAATCAGTGCGTTCTGGGTACAAAATCTGAGGATTAAAGATACTGAGTGCTAAAACAATCTCCATGTGTTGTGCATTCTTGCACATGAAACTCAACCTTACATCCCATAAATTCGAAAAGCTTCAACACTAAAATGCAAAATGAAAAAAAGAATGTACTTAACATCAAAAATGTTATCCCTAGAAACAAAACAAAAATTTGCCAAAAAATACCCCAAACCAGAAACAAAACTCAAGGTCTATGCTTTCTAAAGAAAGTAGTGAGAAATAAAGAGCTGATTTTTCAATTATATTCATGTATAAAATGTGAATTTCTGTATAACTCCGTTAAAAGAAATATTATAAGTTAATGACACAAATATTCAAAGTTTACTTACTTCCTCAAAACATACACTAGGCAACTTCCTGTTTTTACTGACAGTGTCTGCCCTGGGCTATTCCTTATCTTAAATATCAGCCCATGCTTGAGAGAGAAAAAGAAGAAAATCCATGACAATGAAGCCAGAAAATTAATGAGGGGGAAAACTAATCACACCTCATAGAGGAAAATATAGCTGCCTTTCACTTTTTGGCAAGACCAACACATAAAAACAGACGTAAACAGAAAACATATTTCCACTTCTGCTTTTCTGCTGAATGTGGAATCTATTTTTGTATGAAAGTGTACTACAGCTCCTGAAATGTAAGGATAGATACTGAAAACACAAATTTATAGTAAAAGGGAAATGCATACAATTGGTCCAAAGGAATGCATTATGTCAAAAAATATTTTGCCTTCTCAGTTAAGTTAAAATGGAAATACACATAAAAATGACTTGAAGCAAAGCACTGGGAAAATCCCAATCTTGGTTAAAAGTACACCGTCATTCAACTTGCATTTAATTATTAGTTACAGTGATAATTTTGAGAGCAGAAATATGTCAAAAGCTGTTTAAAATACATATAGCATCTAGTTTTATCCACAATCTGGTGGTATTAATAAGATACCACCTCAATGACATTTTCCACAATTTTTTAAGCATCATCATTATTTTAAGCAAGAAGATTCTCTACTTCAGTAATTTTTTAGTGACAACGTAGATGTAAAAAAGAGCACACCACTGCTGTACAAACAAATAATCAATATCCCACAAAAATATTTTTACGTTCACTTTTTCAAATCCTGTTTAAAAACTGACAGCTTATACCAGCTAAATAGCCCAGTCTCAACTGCCTTACCTGAGGTATGTACCGTATATGAAGAACAGTGACATCATGAATCCATTCAATAGAAAAATCACAGCAACATAAAAGGAAGCAGGGTCTCCCAGCCCTGACAAAAAACAGTTAATATATGTTGTCAAGTATAGAAGAAAGGTCATATTGGTTATAAAGAACCATACAATCAGTATAGTATCTTAATATATCCATATGATATATAAACTATCAGTGTAATATCTGTGTACCTACAGAAAGAGACAATTAAAAAAAAAGTAGATATCATTAAGACTATTGTGAAGATTCAATCAGGAGACCATTGCTTTGAAAAAAACCAAGAAGAGTAGGGGTAGACACAACATTGGGGCAGTCACTGACAGAATAAGCCAAGAGGGATGCATTAACTGCAGAGAAAAACCTGTGAGATTTAGAAGGTAGAGGTACTGCTAAGAATATTCTCTAGACTACATTTTGATGTCACAGAGCTTTTTAGAATAGGTTTGTTAATCCTAGACTCTCACTTCCCATCTCTTGCAGGAGTAAATCCATCTTTAAACATATCAAACACAATGCTCTTTGCTTTCTTTGTTTCATAAACCAAGGTATTTTCCAATGCAAGTCTTTCAATTTATTCATTTACAAACACTTCTGCGCTCAGTCTTTTGCTGTTATTCTCTTTCCCACTATTTCTTTAAACCCTCCTGGCTCTAATCATTTCAGCAATACAGCATAAAAAGCTTTATTCATTAAAGTGAATGGCAGCAAAACTTCACAGTTTCATACGCAGAACTGATTATTCCCCACTACTGAAAACACAGCAAGACAGTTTTCTAAAGTAAGATGATGATATGCTCACCAAACAGAGTACTCTGAATAGGTGGTGCTTCTGTTGGTTTTGTTTTTATGAAAAACAGGAATGAAAGGTTATACACTGTTTATTGCTTCCTACAAAATTAGAGAAAGGGAACCATTCAAGCTCTGAAGTTCTTTGTGCAAAGGAAAAATACTACCCTGTCATCATAGAAAGGCATTCTAAATGATAAAATGAAACAACTTCACACACTGTCATTGATTATGCAGCTTGAACTGACTGTAGAACACCTCAAAAGCACTTCTTGGTAAGCTACTTTTATTTTTATTGTTTAATACTTACCTGACAAGCCAATATTTCAAACATGGGGGAAAAAAGTGTCAGTGTCCTTGCTTTGGTTTTAAAATCAAGGTATAAGGTTGAAATTCTTATGCTGAATAGTAGCTCGAGAGGAAAAGGATTCTTCTCACCAGCCTCACTAAGTAAGATTTCTCTAAAAAATCTCAAAAATTAAGGGAGGAAATTTTGAAATGTAGGAACTTAGAATGTATTTGGGATCCTTCAGAAGTTAAAAAAATAATGTATAGTAGGTTTCCAATTACATTTAGGACATCTTATTCTTTGTAACAATCCAACATTATGAAGGCTAAGACCATATTGTAAAGTTTAGAAGTCCAGGATAGGAATTCAATCTAAGCAGGAGGACTTATCTAATATGCAAACCCCACATTTTTTACCCTTGGTAACACAGGAGTATTTATTATTTCTGAAATACATAAAGCCACAATTGTATGCTTCCAAGGAGAAACCATGATAAATCAGCATTTACCTTCACAGCTTTCAACAGGACTAAGCCCTTTTCCTCTGTTTACAGTCCAACATGTCTTTGTTGGTACACCAAGGAACTCCATAATGGTGGTATATATGCGGTACCAGCTGGCAAGGACCACCTGGGGGAAAACAGGATTAGAAGTTTCTGCCCAGAGTAACCTCTCATGACAGCCGACCTTCATCCAGGATAATTTTCAAACTCAGGATTTATTTTAGCAACTTAGCACTTTTGATGACAGTTTCCTAGAGGCATTTAACAGACCAAGTATTCATTAATAGACTAAAATTATGCCTATTAATATTTAGATGCTTTATAACAGAAATTTCATGCATCAAGCTGCAATATTCAGAAAAAAGATCCCCACGTACTGTCTGGAAGGTTCCTCATTTGAGTATTTTCGTTCATCAGATATTAAAATCACAGATGTTGTTGACAGAAGAAAGTTGACCAAATTTAATCCATTCAAGCCGATTAATTTTTTCCACCTCACAAGCATATTAGTGGACCAAATCTTTACGATTTTTAGTCTGTTAAATTTTGATAGGTTAATTTTAAGCATGTATTACAAAGGGCTTCCAGATGCAATGTAAGGGAGCAATTTCCATTTCCATGCAAAGGCTGTAATGTTCTTATAACAACTCAATTAAATCTCAACATGTGACACAGACAACATCAGTACTTTACACACAGCAAAAATGACAACTCACCTCACAGCAAAGTCATTAGTTAATAACATTACCAAGCTACTCTGTCAGGATATAACTGACTTTATAGAGTTAATAAATGAGTAATGTGGCCATTCCAGTTGAGCTGCTTTGAATGTTATATCTCAGGGGTTCCCAGACTTACAATATGTTTCACAACTGCAGTATTAGCTGCCCTGCCCTGTGTCACAGAGAACATATATAAGAAAGATGATTCTCAAATCTTATTCCCCATAAAATTACTAAAACTCTTTATGTCACTTTAAGAAGGGCAAGAAGGAAAACCAGACAACACGCGTGAGAATGTAATGGAGTAAATCCTCCTGGAAACCACTTCCAAATATACAAAGGACAAAAAAGTGATTTGAAGCAATCAGCATAGATTTATAAAGTTGAAAACACACCAAATCACACCTGCCCAGCTTTATAACCTTCTGAGATGACTGTCTTGATAGATAAAGAGACAGTTGGTGCCAATCTGTCCTACATATTAAGACTAGATGATGGCACAAGGGAACATCCTCATCAAGTCTGCAGGATAAACACTGGAAGGAGTGACTGATCCTTGTGCTGCCATCCGGAGAGACATCAGGAATCTGAAATTCCTGATGAAATGGGCCAACAGGAATCTTCCCAACGGGGAAATGCAAAGTCCTGCACCTGGGATGAACACCACCGTGCACCAGTACAGTTGGAAGCTGACCACCTAGAAAGCAGTTTTGCAGAAAAGGACCTGTGAGTCCTGGTGGACGATTTATACTTAAGCCAGTAACAAGCCCTTGATGCAAAAAAGACAAATATATCATCAGTTGTATGTCACCAGGACAAGACAAGAGCCTCTTCCCCTCTAGTCAGCACTGCTAAGACTGTATTTGCAGTGCTGAGCCCAGTTCTGGGCTGCCCAGGACAAGAAGGACATAAAATAAAGATGACTGAGACAGACTCTTTTTGGTTGGTAAGAGATAAGACAATGAGCACAAATTCAAATATAGGGAGTTCCACTTATACACAGGAAAAAAACTTTTTTAATTTGGGAGTAGTCAAACACTAGCAACCTGCCATAGATGGAGTATATTCAAACTGAAACTGGGGATGACCCTGAGCAACCTGCTCTACTTCACCCTGGTCTGAGCAGTGTTGAGACCAGAAAACCTTAAGGCAGCCCATCCAACCTCAACTGTTCTGGGATTCTAAAATTCATTCATTTTTAATACCAAGGCTCCAATCATCATGGTTCACTTCATCTGTGGCCTTCATACCCTCGCAATGTAAATCCTTTATATTGAAAATATGACTACATCTTCCTAGACCAAGACTCTGTGCCTCAACATTGTGCCTGACAAAGTACAGTATCCTGAATTAGTGCTTCTGGCAGTGCATGTGTGCATACATGAACCAGACACCTGCCCCGTCTCCAGACAGACATCAATAGGCCTGGAGGACCAAATTAGTCTTTCTTCTTATCACCTGATTGTGCTTAGTTAGGGATATCTGTATGGCATATTTGCATCACCAGTCCTGAAGCTGACATTACCTAAGCATATAAAGCATTCTTGCCAAACCAATGTTGCACAAAAAAAAAAAAATCCAATTATTAATTCATCAAGTTACCCATTTAACCTGTTAATGCCACAAGTGTCTGTGTCTGCTGCGGATTTTACAAGTGACTACAGCCTAAAAAGGTATCAGGGTAGGTACTTCATGTAAAAAAAACCATTTTTTTGCCAAAAATGAATTCACATTAAACAGTTAATATGGGCATAAAAATGGAAGCAAATCAGTAAGCAGTACAAAATTGCTAGGTCAATTGGAGCACAGTGATGTTTCTGGAATTTCTGCTATTCTGTATCCGATAAGGCAGTGAACAGAGAACCCGAAAAACAAAAGCCCATCTTTCAGACCCATGAGAGCTCTGTGGACAAGGCCAGTCCTTTGCTGTAAAAGAACATGTAGAAATGTCAAGCCCTTTCACTAGCTGCCTTTCAGTGTGTATTTTAAAGACAACTACATGGATCTTTGCAACACACCTCTCATTTCAACTCACATATTCATTATCACCACCACACACAGAAATATCAACTGTTCCCTAACAATGAGCATTCAGAGAGCAAACGTAACACATTATCTCTCCACCACAGAAACTAACACACTATCTCTCTGCCATTTTTCATCAGAAATGAAAACACCACAATTACTATAACAACCTGACTATGGACCAAATACTAGGAAAATAACGTTATTTGAATTATAACATAGTACAGCTACAAGGACTACCTTGTTGCTTTCAATAGTTTTTTTACTGCTCATATGGATAATTTACATAAATGATATATTGATTACTACAGACTCATTTTACCTTTTTTTCATTTTTTTAAAGTTTTTAAGGCTAGTACTGGCTGTACACGTAAGTGAATTGTTTTGTTTATCTTAATTTATTTAACATCCATTTAGCAAGGGGACTTCCAGATTGGTTTTGACGAATGTAATTTTAATACCCACTAAACAAACTAACATTTTATTAGAATTCAGCCTTAGTGCTACTAATGGGCTGAATGAGCTGGAAAGATCCCAAAATATCAAACAGGAAATGAAACACTTTCAGGAAGCATGACTGGATACTGAGCATCTGAAGAAAAAGTTTTATCGCCAACAAATAAATCCACAAGCATCTTCTCACCACCCAGCCCCATTATAATCAAAAGAAAATTCTATAAATTCGGACAATGTATTTCAAATGTCAAGTTGCATCTGTTGGCAGTTTTATTAATACAGTTATGTGGAAACAGGAGTACTCAAGAAAAACACTAAAAAAACCCCCCAAAGCACTATTTAAAGGAAGGCTAGACATTAAGCAGTAAATGACTGAAAGGAGAAGAGATTATTTGTCTGCTTTGCATGCCCACACAGGCACAGAAAAGATGAACGAATTCATACCTTATTACCAATTTTTGCAAGCCAGTATAATCCTAGAAAACTGAATGACCAGACAAACCTACACATTTTGCGCTGCAATCAACCTAGTGTTCTTACAGAATGTCAGCCACTATATCTGATTGTTCTTGTTTTGATTTCATCATCTAATTTACTTAGTCATCTTTCAGGATGATGCTGATGAGTCTTTAAGAACAAGTTCATTTGACCAGTACTCTTGGATTTTTGAAAGTCAGACTATAGCTGAAGTCAATAAATCTTTGTCAGCTAAAGAAAATAACCCTTTAGTATTCAAATGATGTTCACAATGGGGTATTTCTAGAACTGAATTGCAATTCCTCTGGAGTTAGAAAAAAATTCCAAGCAAACCCTAAACAAATGAGAGGGCAACAAAAAGTGCTAATCTATATAGCATTCAGTTCTTCCAGAGCAAGGACTTAAGAAGCAAATGAAACCACTACATGCAACTTACACAAATACATGCACAACAAGAACTCTTACACATACAGTTCCTGAAAGCAGCTCTGCTCCAATAGAGCAGAATGAGTATAAAAGCTAGTATAGAACAATCACAGCCATTATTAGTTGGTTCTCATAAAAATAAACTGCTGCTGACATATGGAATTACAGAAATGTATATTAACCAAAGGAATCTTCCCTTTGCAAAATGTTTGAGACACACTGGCAAAACCTTAAGAGACAGAAACCTCAACGTTTCTTTATTTTACATGTTCTTTTTACTGACAAAAAAGCAGAGTAGGAATGTGATTTAGCCAGGTAACAAGTCCAACATTAACATGTACAAAACAACAGCAGTCAGTCCTCCACAGAGGAATTTCCTCTGCAACATCTAAGGAAACTATTACCACTTATGGATTTCACAGCCACTGTGAACTGTGAAGTGCTTAGTTCTGTCAGTTTTGTGGTCCTACACAAAATGGAAAACAAAATAACCTCTTGCAACCTGTATCACTGTAGTCATTATTTTCACATACTACTGATACTTCATACGTCTTATTTCCGGAAGTACATTATGTCAGCAACCTACTTGCTTTCAAGGAAAAGAACAAAAGAATGCAAGAAGTATAGAATTGGTCTGGAACTTTTGGGCACAAAATACTAAGATATAGAATATTTTCACTCTTAATTGAAAATACTTGAAGTTTGGAAATTGATCACAATGTATGAATTAATTTACTCATTTGAAATCTGGAACTGAAATACAGTATTTAAGCAACACTTCATTAGTCACTGTATCTTTACAACCACATTTTCCAGAGTAACTTTTCTTAAAAATTTGTCATCAAAGCTAAAACAACCAAAGATATGCAGAAGGTATTATATTTAAAACATAGCTTACCTCTGGGTAAAGATTGAACCTTTGTAAGGTGTTAATCACTAAAGGATATTCAGTCAGTTTGTCATTCATAATTGTGCAAACTCCACTCCAAAAGGACGGTGCCTCAATAATGATCTTGAAGTAGGAATAATAAAGACCCTACAGGAAAACAGATTTATTATTTACAATTAGAGATGTCACTTCTGCTTCAGGAACCACTACAAACAAGCTTCATTTTAAAATAAATTTTGCAATGTAACAAACAGGACAGGCTTACTGAAGATTGTGGAGGGAGCAGAAAATACAGAAGAAAGTCTCCCTGCATCCTCAGAACAAGCTCCTTGGAAAACCATAGCTTAGAGATAAGAAATGGCTTGTGAAATGACGAATACAAAAAGGAATTTAGCTTCCCCCCCTTGGTAGACCCTCTTATCTATTAGTGGTTCATTCTGTTTTAGTATCCATAGGCCAGCTTTGAATGTAAAATCCCTCAGGGATTGGTTAGAATGTAGAATTCCCTTGGTAATTGGTGAAAACTGTAAAAACCCTCAAAAGACATAAAAACCCCTGTAAAACAATAGTCGTTGGTATATGCTAGATAGGAAGCCTTCATAGAATAAACTATGGATTTGTGCCTTTCTGCACATGCTGGTCTCTTTTCCCTACTGGTCTGAGAGCTCACCGCGAGCCAAAATTCTATCTGGGCAAGGCTCGGGAACGTGCTCCGTCACTGAGGGCTGCAGAAGCAGTCTCAGGGACCCCAAAGGGACCCCAAAAACCCAGCCAGTGACAGAAGATGACTATCCAGTTTTTCAAATCTCTTCTGTTACTGCCATTGAAACAAGCAATGTGGGTTTCCTTCCACTTCGTTTCATAGCACACCTGGCAATCTCTTATTTGGACTTGTAACTACGCATTACATAGTGTTTCACAATTCTTGAAATAAAAGCAGACAAAAGGGATGTGCGTGTGTGGGGGGGTTTACCAACACATATTAATTGACAAAATATTTAGAAAAAAAAGGCTGCATAAGAAGACTATAACTGAAAACAAGGTATAAGGTACTTGCAGTTTTGTATTTTGGGTCCTCCAGAACCATACTTTTAGATTATATTTTAAGTGAACTGTGAAGTGATATATTCATAGGGATCAGCTCCAAGTCACACAAATATTCTGCATGTAAAGTGTAATGTATAATAGCTGTAAGAGATCAATATGTATATTTATGCTGAATGTATTAAGAAATTTTGGAAAGCCTATGGTCAGATTACAGACAGAAGTTTTCCAAACACTGAAACACAATCTAACCATTTCCGTGCGAAAAGCCATTTCTCTTTCTAGTGTTGACAGGTGAGAAAAATGACGGTCATTTTCAAAAAGAGTTGTTATGTGACACCTGCCAAAAAATAATTACAATTAAAATGGAATAAAGAGGTTTAGAATATGTATTAAGTCATAGATACCAAAGAACATTCAGTGAATACCCGAAGTTTACTTACAAACTGCTATTGTAGTTTACTCATACCAATATTCTCATCTATTCAGATAATTTTAAATTGAAAATGTGTGAATACAGAGTATTTATTAAATTCTTTTACGGTATTAGTAATAATACTATAATGCTATATATTATATATGAAACTGTAATGTATTTTAATTTAAGTGCAGACACTTAAGATTAAGCAGCAATTTTTCACCTGAAAAGCAGGCTTCACTCTTCTCTGAACAGGCTTAAGCAACCTTTCATGTCAGCTTCACAAGAACAGAATTATCCAGCTCAAAGACAATTTAGTATTGAGAGGAAAATTCTAAATATAAATTATCCCAATACCTTCTCTAAAAATAACTGAAAATTATATTTTTATAATTTTAAAATACCATATTACTCTGAAGCAATAAATTTAACCTTACCAATGTAGGACTCCTGCAAAAACAGCTGGAAAGCAAACAAAAAGTGCAAAGTTACTCAAATATTTAAATAACTGAACATGAAATCGTGTTCACTGCAGTAATTGCAGTACTACTTCAGAGATGCACAGAAGGTACTTAAGACCCCAGCAAACAAAAGAATAGGAATATCTGAATTAGCCTCCACAGCCAGGTATTTGAAAATTTTCTGTGGTATTCAGCACTAGGCAACGTTTTCACCTACATCTTGACCCACCAGCATCTAATACACACATTTCAGTTATCAACAACGAAACTTAATTACAAGCTTTTTTTTTGTTAAGCATAAATATTTTTAGAATTTTTATGATGCCTACTGTGACCATTTACTCAACTCCTGCTCAGATTTTCACTAACTCATGCTAAAAGGCCTGAAGCACACCACAAGCAGCACTGCTAGGTCAAAGCAAGGACAACCAACAGGCAGGACCTGGTGGCCTGAAAAGGCTTAAGGTCACTCTGCAGCCATTATCACCTGCAGCCTGCTGCCTCGTGCAGTCATCTCCTGCACCTCCTGGTGTATTGATTGTTTGGCAGCTTCTTCAGAATCTGCTAACTCATGGAAACACTACAGACCAAAGTTTCAAGCTTTAAGGTGAAAGCACATCAGTTTAGCCAAAAAAGCTTCTGAAGCAGATCCAGCAGCAGCTGGACTCCTGAGGCTTTCATGCTTCTCAGTGTGATACAGGTGACACAGCATCATGATGAAAAAGGAAAGATGAACACTACCAACACCATCTAGGTAATTAATTTGCTGAGAGATGCACAAGTTAGAAGTTTCAAGTTGAGCTAGGAACTAGAGAACTTGTGAGTTCAGAACCTCATGCCTTTAAATGATGATTTAGTGAATTCCTGTGTTAGACTAGCCTGTACAAAGTGGACTGGCCCTTGTTTGTCATGTTTGTTTGTTTTCTTTCCTAATGGACTCATAAAATATATTTTAATTTACAGAGCATACTGTGCTGTAAATATGAGCAATCCAAATGGACGATGACAACCAACACAAATCTAATCGAGACTGTAATTGCTAAATAATTATAGACTCTGCACACAAATAGGTTCCATTTGTCCATTTGAAGACTCTCTGTACTGCTGCTATGTAGGTACAGAATACAGGAGGTAATCTGAGGGACAAAGGGAAGAGACAAATGCTGATAAAGCAGTGGGTTAACAGTCTAGGTCTCTGACCTCTTGAGCATGACAAGATCCAGAGAGAGCAGGAGCCACTCCATTTCGCTCGAGCAACACTAACAACATATGCAGCTTACCATGGAAGCAAAGCCTGCATGGGTGAGGATAATAGGAAGGGACGACAGTGCTCCTCCTAGACTGAAGGTGTCTTAGTTGTCCTCTAGGCTTTCTGCCATAGAAAGATCTGGCAGACTAGTTATCTTTAATTCATGAAAATCCTTATGGTTAATGAAGAGCCCTCTTATTCATATAAGCTGTATGGAGCAGAGAGAGAGTGGAGAAGACAACCACGCTCCCTGCTTAGGCCCAGCTGTGGCCAGAAAGGTGCTGAGCACTGCGTCCCTCTCCAGGGTGCTGACTGGCATGCACCTTCTCTCGTTTTGGCACCTGGACACTGCTGTTGCCTTCCTGAAGACATGGAATGAGTCAAGTTGCTTAGACATTGGTAAAACACACAGCAATGCCTGCATGCTGATGCAGAATATAGTCTGAGAGTTAGTGAATGTACATTTGTTCAGGCTGCATGTTACAAGACTAGGGCTGTCTGTTTCTGGAAAGCAGCAGGGATAAGAGGAAGAGTAACACCTTTGCAAACCCACTGAATTTATGTGGAATGGGAGTGGACTTAATGTACACTTCATGCCCTAGTATATATACCCAATAAATATATTTCATATATATATTCCACATATTCCTCCAACACAGAGCCTGGAAGTGCTGCTGCTGCTGACAGTATTTGTTATCATGGTCACAACAAGGTTCCTAACTGTAGTGTGTTGTATTATGACCTAATTTTAAAATTTAAGTTTTGTATGCAAGAAGATCCAAGGTGAAGGTGGGTAAGACAAAAAAAATAAAAATATAATTTAAAAAATGCAAAAGTAAAACAAAACAAATTACCACCACAAAAAAGGAAAAACACACCAAAAAATTACCTACAAAAAATTTCTAAACTAGCTGCTGGTACAATTAACAACATTTACCTCATGCTAAATGCTCTGCACAGCAGGTGAGGTGGTATTATACTTCCTATACTATACTGAAACTTCCCTCAGAGTTTTACAGCTCCACTTCCATCAGTGAAGTAGGTTTTCAAAGACAAACCGGGGCTCCAGTTAGAAAATTAAGACCTCAATATTTGACTTAAAATTTCACCTTTTTATATACTTTTTAGAAAAAAATCACCAGAATTACTTGGTGTGAGCAGAACTTAATGTTTTAGGAAAGGTTCAGGAGCTGCAGGGGTTATTTTTATACTAAGGACATTTACATTAGTTCACATGGAAAGATGCAAATATCTTTTTCAGAAGAACAGGTATTGATACGATATGGAATGCCAGGTAAGCACATCAGCTCTATCATCAATGCAGCAAACCACATTCCATACAAAAAACATGTTTTTCAGAAACTGTATGGAAAGAAACAGAGCAGCCCATACCTTTCTTAGTTTTTGCTTATTGAGTAATAGTTACACATATTCACAAGGCATTATTTCATTTCTCAGCAACATTCTCAAGATTCCCAGTAAGATCAGATGCTGAAAAACATTCACTTATACACACACACCAGGTTAAAAAAAAGTAACAATTTTACAACAGATCACATGTTAGATAAGAATATACAGTAAAGTCCAATGCATATTAGATACCAGTACTGTTCATTGACTCAAATTCATGCGGTTCCAAATAAGGCAAATAGGCAGTGTTTTATTGATGCAAATAAATTATCTATTATTATGGAAATTACATTTAACATCCAGACATACCACTTATTTCATAAAGGAAATAATGTCTTTAAATCTGATTCTTCCCATCAGTAAATGTTTTATTGAAAGTCAATGTGGTAAGGGTAAATACATTCAGTTATTCTGGAGAATTTCATATACATTTTCACAGTCTCATTCTATTATAAGTACAAAGCGAACATCTTTCATAATCACACAGCAATTAATGTTAATTACTCATATTTCAAGAGACAATGGGCTTAATTCTTAGTCATTCATTCTAAGCCCCAATCAGCATTTTTCAACAGACTGCATTAAGCCAGTTTCTGATGGAAAACATGCAGCTCAGCTCTGTAAAATTACCACCCTTTGATCTCATTAATGTCCTTACTGGAGAGGGAACGAAGGAGGGGACAGGAAGGGAATACTATAGTCCTAATGCTATAGACACTTACACAGCTACTATGTGTAGTAGATCCCATTTTCTCAACCAGCCTAAGAAGCCCTAAAAGTAAAGCATATGATAAGATTTTCACAGACTATGGCTATTATCTAAAATCTGATAGATCTCCTGTTTTTGCCTGTGTGTTATTCTAAGAAAAGCAAAATTAATATAAAAAGGACTCTAATTCTGGAAATTAAACGCTAAAGAATACAGCCATTCTTTGGCTTTATTTACCAAGAGAACAACAAATGCTGAGACGCTATAATCCAACAGGATGTGAAAGGGGATAATAAACTGATTCATATTTTGCAAATATCCACAAAGTAACCAGATAAGAATATAGCAGAACTGGAAACAATGAGGAACCTGCAAGAATTGACTACATCTGCAGCATAGTCAAGTTGTTGCATTTTGAGATTCTGTGTAATGTAATAAGGATTTCTTCAGGAATAAGGCCTCAAGTCAATGGTCATTATGAAAAAAAACTGAACAATGTAACGGGTCAAGTGTTGTATAAGAATATCCTTCAAAGTCTGACAACTTTACTGCTGCACATTAATTGGAGATAACTCGTAAGAGAAAAACATTCACACCGTATAATTAAACTAGCTCCAGCTGTGGGAACCTCTATTTTTAAAATATGGGCCTCAAATCTTAAGCAAAGCAACAACAAAAATTCAAATTCCACTAAACTTAATTAAAATCATTATTTCATAATTAAGATAAGTACATTCTTTGCTACTGCAAATACTGTACACTAATACATACTTTGTACTTTAAGGTTTTACTCCAGTTGAAGAAAAACCTCCCTGAAATATTTAATAGGTTATCTGGGATTCATGGATAAATTCAAATTCCAGAAATTATAAAGCTCTCTCCCTAATCTGCCATCAAATTTCAATCAGAGGAAAGCATTTTTCAATTCTGACCATCATTTTAGCGTTTCTATATCATTTAAGTAACTACAAGTCTAGGAAATGCTGAATAAACAGATGTAAGTAAAGCAATTCAGGAACATTTTATTCATTAATTAGTTTGTAAGCTAACAGCTGCTTCCCTGCTACTACTTTGCAATGTAATTTATCAAACTGAAGAAATTCCCTCCAGCAACCAGGACTACTGGTGATGTGATTAACAGTACCAACATCTTTGGAATATCCTGACAGTCTTCACTAAAATACCTTTCAGGGTATATCTAATGATGGATCTGACAAATATGCTATTACTTAACATTTGCTAACTTTAGGAATGCATCTCTTTGCAAATACTTTATATGGTTTTTTTCAAGACTTTGGTAATTAGCCATTATTTACTCAAAATATTCCCAAACATAGTAACATCTGAATTTACATCCCTCTATAACTGTACGTACTTCCGCTAATAATTCTTCCCAAACAAGCTGTTGCGATTACTTAATAAGAGTTGCTGCCTTTTTTTTTTCCTAGAGATTAATGACTAGATAGGAGAAATCTATAAATATCTGGACATTTTTTTCCTATAAATGTTATGATACCACATCAACTGCTACAGTAACAGCTTTACAAAAGTCACCATGTAGGAACTATTTCCTGTCCTTTTTCAACATCAGCTATGTTTTTTTCTTTTTCCAAGTTGTATTTCCAAATATATTTTGACACAATTTACAATTCCAGAGAAAGAAAGGTAAAAAGATAACTACTTCCCTTCCCGGTTTTATTCCTTCTACTTACCCAGAAGGAACGTGAGCCATATCTTGCTATCAGCTTTTGTGACTAAGGCCTTTCTATCGACAACAAATACTGCCAAAAGAACAGAAGCACCTTAAGCATCACTTAAGCACAGCGTCTACAAAAGGAAATGTAAGATCTGCAACATTAGTTTTATGTAAAAATCTTGACTAGACCTCAAAAATGATGACAGAAACTTCATACAGCAAGTTCATAACTACACATAAAAGCTTTAAACATCACAGATAGACTATTAAGGTGACTATATAAATCATCAGGTTTTTAAATTCTGAAATAACTTTTACAGAATAACTTGTCAAAAAGGAATTTCTACATAGCTACGTTACTGGCAAATTTCCAGAAAGTCAGACTTCTAAAGAATACACAACCCTACATGCTTTCCAGCAGAAATAAACTGGTCATGCCAGCACCGCAGGCTGTGACAGTCAACACCACCAGACTGTTTTAACAAGAGTTAGTTACACAAACAGCACGTTTCCCCACTTCTCCCCCAAAGGATAATGAAGTGGTAAAAAGCCCTTTCCTTCTCCCTCGCCCCCGTTTCTCGCCGAACCCTGTGTGGGTTTTGTCAGCTCTTCCCTCTCTTTACCGTCCCCGCGCTGTGACAGGCTGGAGCCCGGGCCTGAGCACAGCGGGAGCGCGACATGCCCCGGGCAGCGCCAGACACCGCCCGCCGCCTCCCTTCCTCCTTCCCTCCCGCGGCAGGGACCTTCCCGCCTGCCGGACCCCGACTGCCGCTTCCCGGAGAAAGACATCCCGGCACTCCCTTCCCCGACAACAGATACCCCGTGCCACGGGGCAAGAGTACCGCCACTTGCTGGAAAGAGGGACAGGAAGCGGCGCTCAGCTCCACCGCACTTCCCCCGGGCGGAAGGGCTGGCTCACATCCCAACGAAGGCAGAGGGAGCGGGGAGGGGGGCAGGGTTCGGGGCAGGAGCCTCACCTCGGAGCCGGTCTCCGCATACACGCAGGAGACTCAAGGGACCGCGGCCCAGCACGTTCCGCTCCCCATCCACCGCGGGCCCCTCCCGGTAAGGTCCCCGGGGCTCGCCTCTGGCTCCCCGCCGGCCGCCGCTTCCTTTCCGCATGGCGCGGGCCCCGCCGGAGCCCTGCCGGCCGGGCGAGTGCGGCCGACGGCCGCGGCTGGGGCTGGCGCCCGGTGACTGCTGCTGGGGCTGCTGCTGCCCCGGCTTGAGCGGCGGCGACTCTTTGTTCCTGCCTCGGCTCGGGACGGCCATCTCCGCATAGTCCCCGCCGGGGCCGGGGCGCCGCGCCGGAGCGGAGGGGAGCCGAGCAGAGCCGAGCCGAAGGGGGCGGTGCTCAGCGAGGAGCTTCCCCCACCCCCTGGCAGAGCCCGGAGGCCACGGGGCGGAGCCGCAGCCGGCAGGCTGGTAATAACAGGGCGAGGAGGCAGCCGGTCCGCTCTCCGCCGCTGCTGCTGCCGCTGCTGCTGCCGCCGCCGCCGCCTGCTCCGCCCGGCTGGACACGTGAGGGCGGGGCGCGGTGCTGGGAGCGGCGCTGGGAGAGGCTTCCGCGCCCCCCCGCTCATGGACGCGCCGCTCCGGAGCCCCGCGGGGAGGAGGTGGAAGCAGTGCTTACCGCGCTCACTCCTTCTCTTTCCTTTCGGAGGGACGGCTAGAGTTCGCCCGCTGGTCCCCGCGCAGGCCGGCCTGCTATGACCCCGCGCTGCTGCGGCCTCATCCTCCGACACCTCTTGGCGTTTCGCTCAGTTACCTTTCCCATTCTTGGGCTGTTCAGCTTTGTAGCATCGTCCGCTTAAACTGAGTCCACCCCAGAAGTGCCCGTCACACCTCCCCCGCCCAAATTCCCAACATTTTAACTCCCAGAAGGCAACTTGTCTGTGTTGTTGCTATATCCTACAGGGCTTCTGCACCGCAGAAAACACTCTTCTTCCTTCTCCTATTCCTTGTTCTGGAGTTGTATGGTGGGTTTTCCTTGGTAATGTGGCATCTTCTCTCGCGAGCACGCTGCAGATCCAGCCAAACCCTTACTTTGGGTTCAGAGGTTAAAAGGCCCGGTTGCACATAAACTCTGTGTAACACGGACCCTTGCGACATGAGATGTTTCATGACTTTTCCAGAGCGATTTTCTTCAGGAGCTCTCAGTAGCAATCCCTGAAGCTCCTACTCTTCAAAGAGCAGTGAATGTACAGGAACTGTGGAACAAGACCCAGCTAAAGCAAAGCCACTGTTCCTCCTCCTTCTTGTGCTCTCCTACTCAGCACAGGACAGCACTCAGGCAGCTGCTCATCCAATAGGGATATATTAATATATTAATTTAATTACTACTTTTTGATAATGTTGATTAAATATAGCAGAGTATAACCTCTTCAGAAACTGCAACCTCTCCAAACAGATCAATTTCACTCCTTCCTACTTGACTTCTTATTTTTATCTTTCTTGACTGTACCTATTCCTTGCCTTCCGGGTGCTCCACATTGCTGTCTTCAGGCTTTTCTTTATGCCTCTGGACTGTTCATTTTATGTTTCTGCTCTCAAGTTTTCCATGCAACACTGTTTACTTTTCCTCACCCTTCCACTTTTTCCTCTGACACAACGTATGTAGGTTTCTTCTAAAATGTTTACAACCTCTTTATGTCTATCTCCTTTTCCTAATTATTTTTATGAATCCTATCCTGTGAAACACAAGGCAAATACTGTACTAGGCATTTAAAAAATATTTAACAGGTATATAACTGTCACATGGCACAGGAAAGTAATTTTGGTTCAGATTCAGCTACTGAGGCAATGGAAGTGTAAGAACAGGATGGCTTTTGCGCCTTTGTGGTAGTAGTAAGGCCATTAACATACCAATAGGATTGTAAAGATAAGAGTGGTACTAAACAAACCAGCCTATGGGACTGACAGAAATCCTGTGTGTCCACAAGTTCTCTTGGCCCCATATTTCTTTCCTTGCTGGGGGAGAATCACCCTTCTACCACTAGCTGTTTTGGGAAGATAATTGCAAAGGACATGTATTAAACTGATCTCAAAAAAGAAAGCAACAAAGAAATACAATTTTTCATATAAGACAGCCGGTCTCCTGAGTACCCAGGCTCTTCTTGCAACATGAATTGCGTGTGGCAGTTTCATATTGCAAGAAACATTTATCTGTGCTTATTACATACTAAATATAAATGAAGGCATAAAAGGAACACCCTTCAAGTGTTTAAAGACTACCTATAATTTTCCTCACCCGCTTTTCAGGAGAAAAAGTCCCACAATCTGCTCTTTTTTTGTATTTGATTTTAATTGAGTAGCCTTGTTATAAATTCAGTAACCAAAGGAGTCTATTGTTGTCTGAGTGATTGAAGGGTACAGGGTCCAGATGGAGTTATATATGTAATCAGCATAGAAAAAGAGGAATACGATACCTTCTGTTGATTTTTAACTCCTGTAACCTATAATTCAATTTTTGCCAAAATCAGTAGAGTCATAGAACACTTAGAAACTTGAAGGGATGATATTATTAAGATTCATAAAATTGCTGTGAGATGGCTCAGCTGTTGAGATTAACTGGGCCTGCTCCAGCCTGCAGCAGATCAATTACCTTCCAGCTGTTTTCTCTTAATAAAACTCTTCGGGCAATTTATTTGAACAGGTACCACTCACAGAACGTGTTTACAAAGGCACATACTACTAAACAATTCTTAAGGTTTTAAAAGTTACTCTAAGTGTGCAAAAACAGAACATCACATTCTTAAATGTAAAGGTGCCCGTATTCGGCAACCATGAATTGCTATAGAAAACCTCCAACACTACTTCAGAAGAGCTGCAGTAGAGCAGTAATACTCCTCTAAAAATAAAATTACATTTGTTTCAATCTATAAGATACAAGTAAGAAATAAAGCTTGGGTTTGTATCATCACAGGAATTGCTTTTTTTTGAGAAGTGCTATGTTTAATATCCAGCATCATATTTCAGACAGTGTAGCTCATTACTAAGCCTGCACATCACAGCAAAAGGAATGATTCAAAAAAATCAGCACATACCTTTCTGTTTATAACAAAAAAGGGAAGAAAATAAATGTATCTGAAAATAAATTTTATTTTTCTCAACCCTCAAAGGTGCTGAAGGACATATACAAGTACATAGGAGAGACATCATCTTAATCAGGTTGTCCTAACTTCTTTTGTCCAGGGAAAGCAAAATCCATAAGAAATCCTGCAGTCCCAGGACAAGGCACACTCTGGAACACAATATTTCTGTTTCTGCTAGATCTTCTCTATCTCTTTGGTCACACATTTTCTATGATCACTGGACTGTCTATTCATATTTCCAAATCACTGATGGATATCAGCAATCTCAGCTGGATAGTGATTATGATACACTGCTGGTGGAGATAATTCACTGTCCTCAGGAATAAGACCCTGCTAGTGAAGCACATTGGGCTTGGCAGTTCCTATATATTCTCTAACAGTATTCATTCCTTGGGACACTGAACAGGCACACCTCATTACCAAACAGTCAAGAATTTGCTTTTGTCTCCCCTACTCATCCTCATCTTCTGTATTGTTTCTTGACACCAGTTCTCTCTTTTTCTCTTGCCTCAAGTGAGACCTTCACTTTCTAGTTTCTTACCAATACCAACTCCTCTCTCTTCAGTCACCTTCAGGGTGATCTGAATAAGGATGCCTGTAGAGATTCCTTTTTTCAAGTCTGTAATTATGTTTCTTGTACTGCTCTGCTTTGTTCCAGTGGCACTGCCTCAGAGCCTATTCTGCAGATTTTGTGACAAGGCTGCCATTTCCACCTACCACAGGGCTTTGCTGTGATGTTTGTGTTGATCCCCCGCACTTTCACACATTCAGCAACAGACTTAATAATAGCAGGACTGCATTGTAGCAAGTTAGGGAACTTCAGGCTCCCTTTCCTTGGTTCATTTAATCTAAAGTTAGCATGCAATGAAGGCATGTTCTAGAAAGTATGTTTCTCCAGAAAACCATTGTGTGACTGCGGCATGGTTAGATGTACTCAACCTAGCATTAAATGAGCCATTTGGAGTGCTGACAGCAAGAGAGCTGCAGCAATGTGGAGCTCAGAGAGCCTCAGGTAACTAACAGGGATGTTAGAGCGTCTTGAGCTCCACACTATATGGCCATAACTGACTTAACTCATTATTTATACTACCTGAGCTTCAGTCACTGAGCAGACAAATTCTTACTTACAGAAAGATCTTTATGGAAACAGAAATAGTTGGAATCTTCTTGTGAAGGCCAAGCTGAATATAAGTGCAGAAGACAAAAGAGTCTCGTAACGCAGAAGTAAAAATGCAGGATTGCCATTGGAGTTTGTACATGGAGGAATTTGCTAGGGAAAAACAAAAAACAGCAGAATGCAATGGCAAACTATTGTAGTATGTACTTTATCCTATTTAACAGCTTTGTGGGCCAGTTCACTTCCTGCAGGATACAAATATTCCCCCTTGAGCTAACCCCTTTAAACATATATTACATATATTCTGAGGAGGGGAAGTATGCTCCTGGTAGGTTAGTGAGCCGATCTCTACTCACACATCTCAGCTCATATGTATCTTCTCTCACTTTAAAAGTTGCAGTCGCATTTTAACTTGTGTATATATAAAAATCATGTGGAACTGGACTATCTGTGTCTGTATGGGTAACTGCTCATACAAGCAAAACCTTGTTTCTACTAGAAACAATAAGAACAACTTACCTAGCTTGCCTACCCTGGCAACAACAACAAAAGAAACAAAAAAATCACATATTTTGAATGAAAGGTCCTGGAAGCTCTTCTATCTTTGACACAGAAATTATGTCCTTTGTTGTTATGTTGATTATAAGTCTCAAACTTCCTGCTGCCAGAATAACATTGAAGAACATTAGTGACTCAGAAAACCTAATTAGTCTCCACCAGAGTTTTTCTTATTTCTTTGTTTTCAGTTTCCAGTACCATATATTCATGCTACCATAAGTGCTTCCCTGCAGCTCTGAATAAAAAAGTAGTTAAAAAAATAAAGGACCACTAAATGCTATGACTTCGGGAAAGAATTTTAGGCTACACTGAGAAACTTTTAGGTAGTTCTAACATATTTCCAGTTACTCTTCCTCCTTGCTGCAGACAGAACATTGAAAGCAGCATGGGCATTCATTTGCCCTTTTGAGCAGCTGACTGGGGAGATTTGGCAATGCCCCTTCCTAAGGCATAGAGCATGATCATCACCTCCCAGCTGAGGCCTGGAATGTTTCTGTCATTCTTCACTGTTCTGAGGACTTTTAACTCCTCTGCATGACATAATCTCCTTACAGATTTCAAAATGAAGATCTCTTGCTCTACACATACTCCTTGTGTGGCATTTGGCCACTGTGCGTAATCATGGTAATTTAGCATAGATGCCATGATTCACAGCCACAGCAACTGCATCTCATTACGCTTCTATTTGGAAAAGCAAATTATAGAGCAAATTATCTGAGGACCACAGAACTCAATATTTACAAGCAGAAGTGATGGATCCGGTTTCCCCTAACCTAATTTACTAGCCATGGTGGTTTTTCTTAATTTTTTATGGAGTTGGTGTTTATCTGCTGTGTTTCTAACTAGCAGCTGCCAAAAGATGCATCAGAGAACACGGATGAAACAGCTTGCAGCAACAAGCAGAAGCTAAGTGATAACAATAGTTATATGAACATGGGCTGAGATACTACTATATTTCATGGCAGGTGCTCCCTGTCTGCAGTTGAGAATATAGACACCACTTATGGTGGAAATACGGGAGGCCAGCAATGGGCTTAGAAACAGGAGAAAAGCAATAATCTGGAAGAGCTCACAGAATAGCTTTACAGTGAACAACTGTCAGAGCAGTCAGATGTGAGAAATAGTGGGGGTCTTGAAATATGTTGCCATATTGAAGTCAGTATATCTGCATCGGTGGAGATTTACTAGCAAATCTGTTTTGGCAAGAGAAGCTTGTGGGCCATCTTGAAATACAAACAGCTTCATCAGAAACAGCAGCAGGGTCTAAGCTTGCCTATTCAGAGGTTAGCAAGTTTATTTCTGTTTCACACTTTGCTTAACCTGATTTTCGTTTCAATGGGGATTCCAGAATGTGTTCTGCTGCCCTGGTTACTGGAGGTAGAGGCACATTAAGACAGTGATAGAAAGTACCTCTGGCAAACTGAGCAACATGGCAGACAAGACTGAAGGCAAGATAATCATACACATCAACCACTCCTTCAATGGCAAACAAAGTCGTGGCTTGGAAATTGCTTCCTGTATATGACTGAGAAAGGGTGAATTCTTTATGACAAACTGAGGTGACTAACACAGTCACTTTGAGGCTGCTGGGCATCCTTTCTTGGTAAATCTAATCTTTTTCCTAGATACCTTCTAAAGAGGAGGGAAAAAAAAAGATACTGAGGCTGCAAACCCTTTAATTTATACCCATACAAAACTACAAATGTGATAGAAATTTTACACAGAAAAATTTTGAAAATGGTACTTGGAGTCCTGTTGTTGATTAAAAATAGTAGTTGCATCTTCTCATCTCCTTCCTCACCTTTTCAACTTTTTGACAATCTGTCTCAGAGCATGATCCTTAATACTTAATTATACATTCTTAAACTTCGTTAAGAATAGCACCCAACTCAGGCTTTAAAGATTGTGTTCACAGAACATTAAGATATGCCACAGTGTCAAGCATCTTGATGGAATTCATCCCTTTTTTTCAATTTGTTCCTGTGTAAATTTGTAGTGATCATGCCTTTACAAGATCTCTAAGTCCAACCCCTCCTTGCTTTTTGACACTCTTTCTCTAGTCTCTAGAACTACTAAGGAACAAACAGAGCTCTTTTTCGGTTGGAATAAGGCATTTGTCTCTGTCTGGTCAGCTGTGCTCACAAAAAGGCTCAATTACAGCAGCTTCTTTTTGAGGTCATAGTGCCCTCTACTGTCCAATGTATCCTCTCTGTTGCTGTATCATCATAATTAAAACAGCAGCAGGTGAAATAACACATTCATTTGTGTTTCAATATACTCTTTTATCTAGGCTAGCAGACTAAGTCTGGGGTTGTTTGATTGATTGAAAAGAAAACAGATTGGCCGGGCCATTATAATTTCTTGCTGACTCTAATGCTGCTTTGTCAGAGTTGCTGATAATTTTAATTAAACAACTGATCTATGCGGATCTTGAATCACACCTGATTTGTAAATGTTGAGTAAGTCTACATAAGGAAGCACTTGGAGATGCATGCAAAGTAAGAAGAATCAGGCCTGTGTTTCGAGTATAAATTGTAAATACCTCTGCCACAGATTTGTATTGCTCCAGGTGATCATTCCAGCTCTGCAGATACAAATTACCTGTTACATAGAGAGGTGTTCTTTACAAGCTCGTCTTCCATTTGTGTTTGCCCTCACCCTCTCCATGAGTGGTGTGTGGCAATGTAGGTAGTTTCACTTCCCTGTGAGTGTTGCCTGGAGCACCACAGACTGTCCTGTGAGAGAGCCTGGGACCATTCCTGCTCTCCCACCAACCACTGCTCACAATTAACCACAGACCCTTGGTGGCTCTCCCTCTCTCACCCCAAAAGCCCCATTTACATAAGGCATGGACTACTCTGCCCATTCCATTCCTACCATCAGAAAATCCTACTTACTTTCGATGTTACGGAAAACAATTCAGAAGTATATATAGGCAACAAAAATCTCTAACCTCACCCACTTCTCCAGAAGCATGCAGCTGTTAGCACTGAAGGGTTTATGTGAGGGGAGGGGAAAAACTACTAAAATATAAAGTTTGTTTCATAATCTCAATTTCTTTTTAGTTTGACAGAACAACTCATTATGCTCAGACAGCAGCAGATGACTTATTGTTTCACAAGGCAGGTGCAACCACTCTAGTTCCTCAATGTGCTACAACTTGTTTCCCAGTAAGGGATCTTGTAGCATGGCTCCCTGTGGCATGACACGTGGGAGTTCAGAAGATTTCCCTTCTGGAGAGATTACATTGATGATATATATCAAGGTATATATTGATGATGGACTGAAGCCTGAATATAGGATGGCATTCATTTTCTCCTGCTAGCCCCACAGCAAAATGAGGAGAATTCACTAAACAATGCACTTCCAAACTTGCACATATCTGTTTGCATGCATGTATATATAAAAGGCATCTATAAAATACTAAAAATCCTGCACTGCTGAGCATGGAAGGCATATTTCACAGGACAGACCTGTCTTTAGCCATTTCTCCCTTGCAGCTGCCATCTCATAAAGTCACCAAGAATTTCATTGAGTAGAGCTGTGGTTCCAGAATGAGTCCCAGGGTTGCATTGCAAGGAAGCTGTGGCCCACTAGTAATCCTGGGTTTTGGTGAAGAAATACTTCATGGGAAGGATGCTTTTAAAATTGCAACTTAATGGAAGGAGAAAAGGATGTCAAAGAGCAGGATGCAGAATCACTGTCAGGAAAACATGATAAAGTTTTAAAAGGTATTTTCTCTTCAGAGAAAACTTCCCAATCTGTTGAGGTGGTACTTGGAAAAATTCCATCTGCCTTTCAAACAGAAAGAGCTTCAATGCCCACTAACAACTTACAAACTGCCTGTACCAGGTTTCAAGTAGTTTCATGTTAGCACCCCATATGGAGAATTCCATTTTACAGGCAGCATGGAACCTCCACATTTCAGCTGTCGTTACAAGACTTATTGCCAGCATTATTAGAAAAACTGCAGAAGAAAGATTACAAAATAGATTATAACTGTCTTACTTTGCAGTCATCTATTAACTTTAGTTAGTACTGGGGAGATCTCAGCTAAAGGAATGTGTCCCATAGTGAACACTGCACTTCAGGAAACATATGGACCCACTGCAAGACAGGGACTTTCCCTAATCTCCTTTATCCCTTGCTATCATTCTTATTTTACATCAGCCGTGGTAGTTGCAAAGCAGATTTCCTCCTCTACTAAGCACAAACACACAGCAGAAAACACTCTTGAAGTCTACACAAGTAAGACGTAAAAAGTAGCCTGGAGAAGAGGAATCAGAGGGAATGTAACATCAGTTTTCAAAAAGGCAAAAGGTTGCTAGAAAAAGTGACAGAAGCACTGGATAAGGACTGAAGGGCTAAAATTTCAGTCTGGGTCAGGTTAGATATTAGAGCCAATTTCTAAAGAAAGGAGAGCTAAGCATCAGAATGCTTAAAGGACCTGTGAAGTCTCCACTGTTGAGGCCTCTTAAAAACAAAGAAGATAAACATCTTCCAGAGGTGGTTTAATTATAAACTGATCTTGGCTCTAATCAAGGGAATTATCTCTGAAGACCTCTTCCTGCCCTGCCTAATATTATTATATATGGGCTAATCCCTCAATGAGTATTTATGAAGAAAATTCCTCACAAGTATCCCCAAGACCCACCTTTGAGCTGGAGACCATTCAGCTCCTAATATACTGAGGAAAATGCTACTTTTACCCTGAGATGCCATGCTGTTTATCATAAAGTCTCTATGTAAACTTGAAGATTATCAGTCTTCAACAGTGGAATACATGTGCAACACCTTCAAATTTTGCAAATACCTGAAAAGGAAGAAAAAAAACCAAAAAACAGAAAACAAGAAAAGAGAAAGAAATCTGGAAGCAGAAGAGAGGAACAAACCTGTAATATTTGCTTGGGCCTCTCTTTTGAGGTGGGAGAGCAGAAGAAGGAAAGAAGGAAGAGGTAACACTGAGTTTGCAGTTGAAAACTAGCCTGAGTCTTAAAGAAGCACACAAGTGTCACTACTGGGTCTGCCACAGATCTACTTTGTAAGTACGGTGGATGGTCTAAGATGAGGTGATAACAAGGAAGGAAAAGAGCTGTGACAGTAATTGATTAGTAGCATTGAGAATAGAAGATTTGTATGCAGAATGAGAATGAAGAGGAGTAGGCAATAAATGAGGAAGAAATTGAAAAGTCAGAGGACAAAGAAGAAAAAAGTCATATTAGAAAATAACCCTAAGTGTGTAAGTGGAACAGAGGCCTAACTCCAACAAATATTCTGTACTTTTCAATGCTTCATATGTTTCTAAGGGAGCGATACAGGTTGAAAAAAAATATCTAAGTTCTGAAGTGAATCTTGGCTCTGGAACCTGCATCCCCTGACCTGCTGCTTATAGTAGGTCAGAGACCCCAAAACATCACATTCCCAAGGACATGTAAAAGCCAATCAGCCATGATTAAATTTATCACGCAATTTAAGAGATTGAGAAGGCATCCTTGTACGTACCTTCTCTACCCCAGGATACAATAAATGTTGCTTTCTCATGGAATCATACCTGCTCTATAGCCCTCGTTCAAGAGTGGGTCTGTCTGTTCTGTGATGGATTTTTGTTGCCGTCTTCTTTTGTACTGACTCAAGGTTTCTTCCTACTCAGGATTTCCACAAATAAGTCCCAAAGTTCTTGTGAAGAGCCTGTTTCTGGTCCTCGCTTTTCATTGTCACTACTTTCTGAATTAGAATAGTAGAATGATAGAAAATGCTGTGTTGGAAGGGCCCTATCACCATCATTGAGTCCAACTCCTGGCCCTGCAGAGGACACCCTGAGAATCACACCATGTGCCTGAGAGCATTGTCCAAACACTTCTTGAAATCAGACAAGGCTTGATGCTGCAATCACTTCCCTGGTGATCCTGTTCCAGTGCCTAACCCCGCTCTGGGTGAGCAGCCTTTTCCTGATATCCAATCTAAATCTCCCCTGACTCAGATTCATGATGTTTCCTCAAGTCCTGTCACTGGTTCTGAGAGTGAGATCAACGTCTGCCATTCCTCTTCCTCTCACAAGGAAGTTGCAGGCTGCAATGAGGTCTCCCCTCAGTCTCCTCCAGGCTGAACAGACCAAGTGACTTTAGCCACTTCCCATACAGCTTAGCCTCAAGGCCTTTCACCATCCTCATTGCTTCCCCTTTGGATGCTAACAGTTTCATGTCTTTTTTATATTATGGTGCCCAAAACTGCACCCAGGACTCAAGGTGAGTCCCTTGCTTGGCTGGAGATGCTGTGCCTGATGTCCCCCAGGACAGGATTCCCCCTCCTGGCTGCCAGGGCACTTCTGACTCATGTTCAGCTTACTGTCACAGCCAGGACCCCCAGGTCCCTTTCCACAGCACTGCTCTCCAGCCTCTCATTCCCTGTACACACAACTGGAGTTGCCCTGTCCCAGGTGCCGAATTTGGCACTTCTTAAATTTCATAGAACAACTGCACCTCTTGATGCAAGAAGAAAAGGAAAGCCAAAGAAGTTCACACCCACCTTGCAAAAGGAAACATTACAACTGCACCTTCAAGTTTTTCTTACACTTCTCATGTTGTAAGGCCCTTAATAAACAGTCATGTTTCTGTCCTATCTCTGCTCTACTCTTTGGAGTTGCCCTGTCCTTGTCTTAAAATCCCTGTAATTTTAGCACTAATGGAATGAGATTTTTTTTTTCCCCTGGAGTTTAGCCCTCCTGTTTCTAAAAAATCTCTCCAAACACAGCTTGGAAGAAGGAGGAATTCAAACTCAAGACTAGTCATATGTCTTTACTCCTCAGAGATGGCAGAGCTATGGCAGATACATGCTTTGAACTTCAGCATTTCCATTGAAAGAGAATTGTTGCCATTTCACTAGGCAGTTCAGCTGAGGCAACATGATCCTTTTGCAGAGACTATATTCATCCTTTTCAGTGTGTGATTCCATTTCTTTCATTGTGTCCACTTGAATACAAAATCCAATATCATTAAGATTAAAGAGGAAAATAAGTCCTTATGCTCATGCTTTTTACTCAGTTTCCTACAGAAAAAGACGTTTGGATATGCATATAGAATATCTCTAATTATACAAAATTATTTTTTACTATATAGCCAGTTTTAACTTAATTCTGTGTTACACTTTAAAATGGACGGGTGTGGCTCTGTGATTTGATGGCTTCTGTATTAATGACAGTTTAGATCAACACAATCAGTGGAAGGAAAAGGGGACAAAATGCTAAGACTGTCAGCATGCTTTCTGAGACCCAGAGTGAAGGGCTGCAAATGTATGAAAATGATTGCCACAAAAGAAAACACATGCATCTTTATGCAAACATGCAATCTACATAGTTTTGCCCTGAGTAAGGTGTTAGGTGTGGCACACTTACCCGGTTCAGCAGCAAGTCCTGAACAGCTATGCAGTTACAGAGCTCTAGTGTGGAAAGAAAGCTCTAAGTGGGTGCAGACATCTGCTTTAATCCTTGCAAGGCTTCCTGAGCTTTATAAATTGGCCCTTGTGTAAATGAAAATCAGGCTGTGTATTTTCTGCCTGGTATGGTGTTGATAGAGTATTTCAAAAGCATTTAAAGATTATTTCTTTGTTAAGATACAGAGCAAAATACTTGTTTTGTCTACCCGGAAGAAACTAGTAGTACATGTAGATACAAGCTAACTCTTTTCTCTTGTTCAGGCCGATTTATTGCAGACAACAGTAATATTTGCTGAAAATAAGAGAGTAAAAAAATTTGTATCTTACCATTCATAATCCAAAAAGACATTTATGACTTGACTGGATGTCATTCAACCAGTAAGTAGAAAACAAACAAAACTACTGAGATAAAAACAGACCTGGGAAAAGCCTAATCAACTTAAGAAACATAAATAGAGATCTGATGCAGGCCAGCATGCTTTCACTCACCATGTAAATTTTACACTGAGGACGTGGTAGAAAATCTGTGAAAGCACACCCCATATGTTATATATTGTGTATGGGGGAAAAAGAAAAAACATCCGAGGCATTCCAGTGAAATGGTGCAGCAGTGGTAGAAGAGGTTCCTGGGCAAAGAACTGCATGGGGGAGGCAATGCCAAACGTGGCATGTAGGGCACATGGAAAACATGACATACGCAAATGCCTCTTTTTCTTCTGTTTTTCCCCTCTCGCTGTTGACTCTCCCGAAGGTGCGGCCGGCAGAGGGCACAGGGAGCCCGCGGGACGCGCTCCCCGTCCCGGCCCCCGCCTCACAGGTGCATAACGCAAAGAGCAATAGTTTTCCACTCAGGACAAACAAACAGAAGAGTTCTTGTGTCTACGTGCCTTCAGAATAGGCTGAGTGTTAGGTGACTATCCTCCTTTGTGTTTTGGGTTTTTTCTTCTATCTAACAATATAAAAGCTGTGATGGAGTGGCTGTGTATAATACAGTAAAGATTAGATAGTCACGTGAAGGAGTGTCTTAGGACCCCACATGGCCAAGGAGTTCAGTGGTAAGTGCATTTGTTAAAGGAAAGGTCTGGTTCTTGGAAGTAGAAATGAGTTTCTAATTCAGACCAAGTGATTTTCAGCTAGAAGTAAAAAGAGGAAGTTATACCAGAAGTTGAAAATAAAAACTTATTTGATAGGTGATAAAGTGTTTTAGTATTTCAGTTGAAACTGATCTAAATTAATAAGTTAACAAAGTTGTGATAAACTTGAGGACACAGTGAAATATTTTCAGTGAATATGAAATTGTGCATTTACCCAAAATGCATGGGTCTTCTTGTTCTTCATTTAAATCAGCCCTTTATAGTCCTCCAAATTTGATTTTTGCATTTTCATTTATTTCTGATTTCATTTCCCCCTATTTTTCCAGTTCATCAACCAACCAAAACCCATCCACCAGCCCTATTTTTTAGAGTCCTAAAGCCTGTGTAAAGACTGACAGCAAAAAGTCACTTTGCCATTACTGTTTCTTTTAGTTGTATTAGAAATTGTATTAAAATTAGAAGTTGTATTAAAAGTTGTATTAGAAGTTGTATTAAATTGTATTAGAAATAATAGTCTTTACTAACATAGCAACAACAGCAAAAGTTATTCTGTTTCCAGTCCCAAATATTAATAAAATAAAAAGTGTCCAAACAAGAATTATAAGGTGGTTAATGTATTAGTATCCTGAATTTTGAAATATTTATTTCACCTTAATTTCCTCCCACCCTTTTTCTTTTTTGGAAGGTGAGGTTCTCATGAAATTGTTCCTCATGTCCATGCTTTTAATAACAACACAAGGTGAAACAACACAAAATTCATGGTAAACTTACAAAAGAAAAATCAGAGGATGCTTTGGAGAGGAAAAGGCTGGTTTCCCTAAAGCTGAATTGAAATGTTTTAGTCTTAAAAGTAGATAATGGGAATAGCCATCCCACATTAAAATTTAAAAGCAGTTTTATATCTTATAGCTCTATGTGTGGATATCCAGTACAGGTGGGTCTGGATGAAGCAAGAAGAACAACTAGTTTATAATGTCTTGCACATATAAATAAGGAAATCCAGTTAAAACAGCTGAAACCACACTTGTGTTAAATGAACAAGCTCCCTGCTATAGTCCTTTTCATCACAGAGATGCACAGTACCTATAGAATCAGGTTTATGCCTGAACGTTTTCACACTTAGGAATCACTGTTCTCTTTACTAGCAAAAGTGCAGACCATCATGTAACATTTTTGCAAAGGTTTGCTTTTTTTTTTTAATCTGTGATTTCCTCACTAGTTTGAAATGTTTAATTCAAAAGCTAATTTTCAAAGTGACTTCACATGGAGAAATCTATTTTAAGGCATGGGTTAATTCAACATTAATGAAGTGTGGATAGAAAAAAAAATGAAGTCATTGTTCATTTTAAAATTATTTGTTGTATTCAATTGCGGGGGAAATTTTGCAGACCTTTCTTTTTCCTCAGTTTATTCCAACAGATTGGTGCATTTATTAATTCTTATGGGTTTCATTAGTTAAATGAAGATGATACACAATTCTGTTTCCTTTTAATCTTCTCTAAATAATTTCTCCATCTGGATGGATGTTCAACACTTGCCATGAATCCCAGATAATGCAGAAAAATCCATTATTGCCATCCCACTTGTTGTCTTTGTGTGTTTGGACAACCAGTTTAAGCCACAGTACAGCAACTTATTTTATGTGGGCATACTCCAGAACCAAAGCAATAAACAGGGAATTAGTAGTGTATTCTAAAACAGAAATCAGAATAAGCATTCATATTTCCTGTGTTTAGGCATGCTTACACCGGTGCTTTTTAATCCTTTTTTCAGTTAGAATCTGGTATAGGTGAAATTTGGATGTATGATCTGTTTTTCAGGTTACATGTTATGGAAACCTTTCTAAGCTACAGTTGTCTTTAACCATACTGCAGTTTTGTTTACAGTCACATTGCACGTGTGAGTTTTAGCATTCTTTTTTGTGGTTTGCAATTTCTCGTGTGATTTTAGGTTTTAAAATGTCTGCCCTATTCTCGTGTTATCATGCAGTGCATAGTCCGTGCAAAGCTTTGTGCTTGGCACATAGGCCAATTCATCTCAAAATTACATGTTATTTGCTTAATTTGGTATTTCTATTTACACTAACTCTAAATACCCACTTGGATTGTATGATCAGCTTCCAATTTATTTCTGCTGTTGCATCCAGACAGTTGCTATTTACATCTTTCTGGATTTTTCCAGTGTGTCCATTCTGGTGAAAATGTCCACCTCATTGCAGCTGCACTGCAGATTCACATTTCCAGAATAATACAAGTGTTAAAAATATTATAAGCCATAAGTTTTTGCATGTGTGAAACAGAGACTTATACATTGCAAATCTTGGGTTCTAGGCTTTTAAATCACTTGGGGAATCCACAGGCTTGAGTGGCTCCAGGCACAAGCTGATGAAGCACTTCCTCAGCATCAAATACTCTCTCTGCACGTTTATATGTTTGCAGGCAAGGTGGGACAAACCAATCCCAGACCTGATACCTGCTTTGTTGCCTATACCAATGCCCCGAAGAGGAAAACATTTTGCTTTTGCTGTTGAGGAAATTTTGCATGCAGAGTGGCAGCAGCTGCTCAGGAGCAGAGTGGGAGTTCCTGGCAGTGGTAAAAGCATGCTGATCTGATGCTTCTCCATGTCATTTTACATTCTGATTTCTTTTATGTCAAGACACCTCGAGTCCATCCCTCAAATTTTGGACAGCAAAATTCAGTTTTGCATATATTGTCATAATGGCAACTATGCCTTTGAGACAAATATATAATATAGACTATCCTTCTATAAGCAAAGCAAAAAAGAAGTAAGCTCTGAAGAGCAGGATCCACAAAAAACCCCCACATCTGAAACTCCACAAAGAAAGAAAAAAGTAAATTAACCTCTGCAGCTCACATGAGTTCTCTTATTACTGAGTTAGCAAATGAAAAGGAAGAATCCATATGTTCTCTAACAGTTTGGACAAAGTTGAAAGAACAGAACAACAAAGGCATGATATTATGGTATGGAGCAAAAGAGGCTTTAAAATATTCAGGAACAAATGCTAAAATGTTTAGGCTGGTCTCTGAAAAAAGTCAAACCTTTTAAGATAACAAACACTATAGCAAAGACTTTCTGAACAGGACTCAGAAACACAAGTCTTGCTAAAATTACTGTGAGCTCTGCATCTACATTTGTAATGGTTTTGAAATCTCAGCCTATAATATTCCTTAGTAGTCTTTTCCCTCATCAGGTATATAGGAAGGAAAACATTTTCTGTGACTGAAAATACAGTAGTTGTCTGTCCAGAACTACTGGAAACCATGCCAAGTTATCTTAAGTGCTAGATAGGCTCTACAACACCTACTAATTCATTTTAAAACAACTCTGAAGTGTTTAAAGCCTTGTAAAGGAAATTATGGGGGCACAAGTGTTAGGCTGTTATATATTCAACCAAAAATGTACAGGATTCCAAGTGCATTGTAAAATGAGGGAGCAAGGAAGGCCAAAGTCTTTAACCATCTGGAACAATCTAATCATCTTCTGAAAATGTTTGAGGTGACCATGTTAACTGAAAATGGAGAGATTAAATAAAGTCAGGCTAATAAATCCTGAGTACTCTTAACTTATTTGTAATGTCATTGGAGATGAGTAGTATGACTGGTGTCTCAAGTTTGAAAGCTATGTCATTCAGAGGGAAGGCAATTGAAGCCTGCCACTCCAAAACCCTCAGTACATGTTCAGATATTATCAATGCAAATCTTACAGCCAACAATTTGCATCAAGATAAAAAGTAAATCCTCCTTTGGCTGCCTTGGGATCAATCATGAGAGAGCACAGGAAGAAATAATAATTGATTTTTGATGATGTATCAACCATGTCTTTAAGATACAGAAACTGCTCTCTCCCACTAGACTTTTACACAAGAGTAAAGACCAATGAACACTACAGGCTTCTTGTTTCAGAAAATCATGTGGGATTTTCTATTGAAAAAACCCTGATTTTAACCAGTCCAATTTCAGTGACCACTATTAAGTGCAGACTACCAGTTTAAGCATCACAATTTAATTCACCTCTGTGAGAACTCAAAGAGAGAGTGGTTTCTGATGACACCAAATACTTAATGATTTAGTATTTATACTTAAAATTATGTATTGTCCCAAGAAGCTGACTGGAAGAGAGTGCAGACTAGCAGTAAAGACATCATGAACTTCACCAATTCCATATTATTCCTTTCACATCATTTAAGATGCCTTAAGACTGAGACTTAGTTAAAAAGCACAAGAATCATTTTAGTTTGAGGTGACAAAGCTATATGAATGCATTGCCTTTGAAAGCGCAGTTAACAGACTTCTGGGACAGACACAGATTTTTTTGTTATGTATTTTGTTTTTTCTATGATTCTCTCAGAACACCTGACCAAAGTTAAGCATCTAAATAGAGAAAAGCCACAACTGTTCAAGGAACTGTTATCACCTCCACCTTTTGGGGGATTATTTGCTCTAAATATCATCAATTACAGATTCAGATGCAAGTATTTTCCATTTTTTAATTTATCTTACTCTTTGAGTTATTCTGCAATTGTTGATAATTTAAACAAAGTTAGCCGAGTGCTTCTTGCATATCTGAAGGACAGCCATTCAGCTCACAACCATTTCTGCAACTACCCTTCTCCAAACACAGGAAAACACAGTCTCTGAGAAAGGGGGTGCTCATGGAGTTTGTGAAATCATAACCCAAGCCCAGGAGATTCTCTAGGACACAATACCCTAAAACCACTCAAAATTACTGGGTATGTTCCTCGTAGGGAACAATAAAGACAATTCAAAGACAATCAAGAGGCAAAAATTGTTGCTTGAGAACGGTTGCTTGGTTTTAATTTATCAAATTAGTTAGTCAATGCAGTTCCTGCAATACACCTATTTTCCATCCTAAAAATCTTAAAAATACTGGATTTTGATGTGTCTGCCTGTCAAATTATGTTTTATATTAACAAAGCTAAAAATGCTTCAGCGATGATATATCTAATACTCTCTGCATTGGGAGAAATTATTATGCTACTCTTCAAAAAAAAAAAATCTCTGTCCAAGTTTTCTGGCAGGCATCCCCATAGGTTTTTCTTGGTCACTCTGGTTATTACTCTGGAGAGCAAGGACTACCTTCTGTACTGCCTGCAAAGGTCCTTAAAGCCTCACTGACCAACCCTGATTATCAGCAACTAACTTTAGTAAAGATCTTAAACATTAGACCACTGGCAGTTTAATTTTTAGAGTTATTATTAATTATTATTGTTAGCTTTAATATATTGAACTGATGGTATATAATCTAAATATTTTATGTGTATTTGAAGTGTTCTGGATTTAAAATATTGTTTATTGCTCTGTATTTCCAGTATACCATTAAATTGTGCATTCATTGTGCTCCTGCACAGGAAGTTTAGAAAACAGAATGCTCCAAATAATTTGTTTTCTGCACTGCTTGTCTCCAAGACAGATAATTTGGATATAAATCTGTTTTCTAAATGTGGTACACAAAGCAGCCTGCAGTCATCATGACTACTCATTAGTCTCTTCAAAGTAACCCTATCAGGAGACAGTTCAGAATCCTCATTTTGTTGAATTCCCCGGAAAATAGCAGATAAAGACTCCAATTAGAGGTGTTTGTTGTACAGACAACTTGTTCCCAAAAGTCTTAATTCTGCAAAAGCACAAGGAGTTTTGCTGTTGCAGAGCCACTGCAATGCTTAAGCACTGATTTAACTTTATGCAAGCAAGCCTGCAGATTTCAATGGGACCATTGACATTAACTATATCTTGAGCCAGTGTAGAGCCAATAGTTCTGATTCAGGAAAGTGCCAGTGCTCATGTTTGGTTTTACTTGTAATCAAGAAAGCCCCCTTAGCCTGAGGTTAAGCAAAAGACTTTCACAGCATTGAATATCCATGAGAGTATGCAGGTGTTTTGCTACCAAGGTGCCATAAAAATATAATACAGAGACAAAAGGCATCATATGGAGTTATCAACTCAGTGATCTATCCTAATTTTCATACGTCCCAAGCATTAATAAGATACATTAATGCATCGTTGCCATTTAGCATAGTTAAAGGTAGGTTTGAATCACCTCAGGCTGTTATCTCATTGCTTACATTCACAAACCAAGACAATGCTGCTGCTACTGTTCCTTGGAACCTCACAGCTCTTCCACCCCATGAGCTTCGTTACAAGCCAGGGATCATGTGACCTAGTTGCAAAAGACCAAGCAACTGATCTCAATTTGGGGACAAGACAAACTACAAGTGCATAACAAAAACTGTTGGAGCAACTTAAGAATATTGTCAGAAGCTGCTTTAAGGGATGGCTCTTGTAGGAAGCTTGGGAGCACCTCAAGAGATCATTTGATTGTCCTAAGGCAAGATTTGCATTAATCACATCATTCTTGAGTGGTGCACGTTCAACCTGTTCTAAAAGACCTTGTATGATAGGTACTGCTCCTTATACTCTCTAGGTAATCCTGTACTACGCATCACTATCTTTCCTCTTTGAATACCTTAGATAGAGTCTTGTTGCAATTATGTTGAGACAAACATGACTGACATAATCACCAGTCCTTTAGTAAAAACTTTTCATGCCTTCTTTCAATGGACTTCTCTCAGGCAACTCCACACAGTACTGACTCCTTTCCTCACAGGCAGTTCCAAAAAGCTGTGACCCCTTCACTCCTCTGCATGACTGGCTAAGCCCCCACCTGCCCCTTACCTCCTCACAGCACAGCCAGCAGACTCTGGGTCTTAGGCTCCAACTGTAACTTGTGGCCAGCTAGCCCACTCTTTTATAACACCCAACCTCATTGGGCAGACAAGGCTGTTTCTACTCCTTGGTAATCAGTACAGTTGTAATTAATTGGGAAAGATAGCCTTCTGCACTATCCTTTCAACCTATCTTCTCACAGAGTCTCAGCTGACTTTCTCTTGCTTTAATATATGCTATTATAATTGAAATAAAATCCTTTTAAATAAAAAGCCTGTAGCATTTATGGAGAGGAATTTACTCCTCACTTCTTTACATTCTTCACTTCTCCTGATTTAACAGACCTAATTCCACTGTCTTCTTATACCATTTCCTAGGTCTCTATTTACTATCTTGAGAACCCCATATTTCAGCCATTTATTTAGGTTCTGCTGGCAAACCCAGGAATTTTTATGAATATGATTGCAAAGCATTTTGAAAAAGAAATAATTTGTGTAAATCCATGCAAAGTACACTTCTATTTAACTACACAACTATCACTCCATATGAATCCAAGATTTAGATCACTTTTGTAGATAAGCAGCCCTAACAAATTTTGGGTACTGTCAGAAACATCTGCTACTGGTTCCACTGCCCTCAGCAACTTGGTTAGAGGAAAAAAACAGAAGCAGAAAGATTTGACTAAATAAGAATGATATATCAAAACACCCAATATTTTAATGAAAGAAACTGAATATCCACACATTTGCACTTCTGTACAGTTTTTGTGATATATATATAATTTTAAGCTGTTTACAAATAACATTTAGTGCTTCAAATATTACGTAATGTTGATATTATATTTCTAGCAGAAATAAATATATTGCACTTAAAAAGAAACTTTTCATTAGATGTTGCTTCATAGTATATGTTCACAACTTTTTTTTCCCATAAAAAGATTTCCCTCTACCCCCAACCCATACACATCAACACACACTTCGGTACATGGTGAATGTGCTCACGCAATGCATTATAAACAACAAAGTCAACACAGCAAACAGAAGAACTGTGGTACATTCTGTTAAAGAGGCTACATCCAGGTTTTTTACCTTTCTTATTTTTAAACTGAATCTTTCCACGTGTTTCTGAAGGTACAATTTAAAAAAAAGTTTAAATGTGCTAAAGGTAAAATACAGCAAACTGTACTTTTTGTCCTTAAACTATCATGAAAAGTTACTTCAGAGCTTATTTAATTCACTGCTTAGTTTTTCCTTAAAAAGAAAAAGAAAAAGAAGTTGTCATTTGATAATCTATAGATTATATGCAAGGACATTTGATTACAGAGTAATACATAAATCTTCTGGCCAAGAGTAGGTGGTTGATAAAGAAACCACATCTCCTGCAGGAGAAAATGCTCTGTAAAGAATAGCGAGAATAAAATCTCACTAAAACCAAAATTAATCTTGCAGTGAGTGTCATCCCCCTGCAGATGATGAGTATATGCACTGTAGGCACAACTTCCTCAAGACAAGAAGCCGTAAGTGTTACTCTGATCTCACTGTTGTTTTTACCATTATGTAGGAGTAAATTACCACAATTTATATTTACTTACACTTTTGGAAACTATCCCAAGTTTTTGCAAAAATTTTCATTGATATTTCCATTCCTGCATAGTACACACATATTAAAAGGATACACTACATAATCAAGTTGCCAGCCCAAATGCATTTCAAATAAAAAAGGTTCCTTTTCACATGCCAGTTAGTGTTGCTGGATATTGGAAACGGCAACATCTTCTTATATGTGTACTTGTTGATGCAGTGTCTCAGCCTTTATGGGTAAAACTGTCTGTGAGAAATTCTACAATTGCATTCTGAAAGTTGTGGTACCAAGCATGTTAGCTGCCATAAAACTTACCATCCTTGGACACATGAAGAAGCATTTCCATTAGGAATTCTATCTACTTGATCTATGCTTGTTTTTCAGTTAGCACCCAGAAGAGTAGGACTGAAACCCAGTGGCATTGATTTGCTATCTTTGACAGTGCCTCAGGCCATATAAAGCAAGAGATAAATTAAAAATGGGTGGTTTTGTGTTTAGATTCTCAGGGCTCCAAAAGTAAAAGAAAAAATAATTCAGATAAATACATCCAAATCAGTTTTGTTAATGTATGGGGTGCTTTTGTTGGATTAAAGACTGGAGATTGTTGATGATCTATGGATAAAATGGAAATTCAGCAAAAACACAAAAATACTTGCAACACTTCAAAGGAAAATTTTATCATTCTCTTTGAATATTCAGGCATGTTCTCTCCACGTTACTTAAAAAAAGGCAAACAACTCTTCCCCCAAAAAAAATCAAACACCATAAACCAGCTTCATTTTTCTGGGCCAAGAAAAAAGCTCATAAAAGTGAAGAGCACTTCTCATGGGATATAAAATGTGAATTGTGTTTGTAAAATAAATTCTAGATCATATTTGGCATTCCTAGCCCATCTACCAACAGCAGATGTTCTGTCCTGAAAGTGATACAATTTTGACAGCAGTACAGCAAGTCCTTAAATAAATTACTGGGTTATTGTCAATGTGGTGGATATAATTAAATTTTTTATTTTTTTTTTTAGCATAAGTGATTTAACTCTTTAACCAATTAATTACAAATTTACATTCATTTTCTTCCAGTTGTGAGTTCAGTGCTAAAGCTGATTTGTACTTGAGTTTTAATCTTTTCTGTACTGTTCCTATATTGTTGCTCTCATTTAAGCCACTGTTTTTACTGTCAGACTTTATTTTTAGATGACAATAGGGAATGAAATCCTGCCCCCATTACTGTCAATAAATTTCCATTTGATTTCAGTTGGGCAAGAATTGTATTCCTGGAATCATTCCCATGCTTCCCCAGGCCCACAGGAAGGTGAGAGAGACATGGAGCAGAAATACTGTGAGGTGGCAACACCTCTTCACTGGACATAATGTGGCCTCTGTGAACTTAATCCCTTTAGCCTCAAATCTATGCAACAGGTTTTGTAGGTAGGACTGTGAGGGCAAAGAAGAGGGAGTGAGGAATGGACATACCTATTGATCTCATTCCTGAGGAAATCTCTCACAAGCTGCCTTCATTCCCTTACTTGGCACCTGCCTGTGATTCTACATTAGTGGGGAACCCAATGGATTTCTGCTGCAAAGAAATTAAGCCATCAGAGAGCAGCACAAGGAGGGACAAGCCCACTGAGAGAGACTTGGTCTGACTGGAAAAATCAAGCTGTGGATTTTGACAGCTAATTCTGCATCATCTGTAATACAAAATTCATTAGAGAGAATTTGGATGAAGAGTTGTTTTTTATATTGAGACAGCCTACTGCTATGTTATTTCAGATATGACTCACACTTCATTTGTAGTGGAAAGCACTTTTCTTTCATTTACTAATTTTTGTAAATGAAGTTGTCAAAATCCAGTTTCATTCTCCAGAATGGGCCTGGAGAATTTTCTCTGAAACAGCATCAGGGACATTTCTGCATGCCAAATATTGGTGTTCTCAGAGCAGGGACTGGGATGGGGCTGAAAAGATTGTACAGTTTATTTCTCTGAATTTGCTTCATGAAAGAAGGTCATGTATGAGCAGCCTTTATGTCACATGTCGACTATGCCTAAATCAGCCCATTTCAAACTTGTTTCTGGAGTCATGTAAAAGTTGCCTACTTACTTGACCCTTTCCTGATGCAAGTATACTGGCTTGAATCCTGAACCTAACCATATCCCCTGCAACTCCAGATAAGTTAATGAAGCTGCAGAAGGAACCAGATAAAAGAAACAGAATTTTCCCACAGGCTTTAGTGCATGTCATCCTAGGGTCTTCATACAACTCTAACAGAAGTCAAACAACTGAAGAGAAAACTTTCTTCCAAACTTCTTCTGCAATTATTGTTTCTGTAGAGTCATGTGTACTTGAAGAATTTCATTCTTGTAGGGTCAGTATCACCTAATTTCCTGAAAATAGGGGGCTTATATCAAAACCAGTTGTAAGTAGGCACAATCTTGCAACATGCAGTTTTCCTGTGAATCTGATAGCCTACAGCAAAATCTAATAATTGGGCACACCAAGACAAATTCAGTGTCTGAGTCTGAGCCATTTAAATATTGCAGAATATTTTACTGCAGAGCCGGTTGTATTAATTTATGGAATTTCTTGTAGCAAGTCTGAATTTTAAATAAATTTTCATTTTTATTTACATACAGAGCACAGGAGTTGCAAATTGCCTAGGTAATTTTTCATCAGCAGGTCCAGTGATTAATGAGGAATTATGGTGATATTGCAGATAACTTGGTTGAAAAGGTGATTGAAATAGCCAACTTGAGAAGATTTTGAATTCAGCTACTAGATAATACATAATGATGGTTTTTTTCTGTGGGTTGCATGTGCCTTGCCTTTCACTTTGCAGAGATGGGAGCAGGTGACTCAGTATACTGCACTCTGCTTTTTACCATATGACCCCAACACAGAATGGTCAAATTTTTAGAGGAAAATAGTGGGACATAAGTCTGGCTTGTGTTCCAGCTCTGTAGAAATCTGTAACATATGAGATTATATATGCTAGTTCTTTTTTGTCAGTAGATTGTTACCACATATAGCTTGGATACAACTCAATACAGAATACAGAAACTCTGTGTCAACTTATTATTTACACTGGAATCCCAGCTCTTGCCACACAGAAAACCAGCATCACACTGGTACTGTTTCCAGCAGTGCAAAAGATTCATGCTAGCTCTCTGCAGACAAGATCATTATTTTCTTAGGCCTCCTCCATTTTATCAGACACAACATACTAGAAAAAGGGGACAGTACTTTGAATGAGAGTCCCAAATACTAACTGAAAAAAAAGTCAGATATGAATTTTTTTTAAATTTTGTGTGAAGTTCTGTACTGATATTTTCCTAAGGAAACTCTACCATTCTAGTGAGACATGAAAAAGCTGATAGTACAACCCTCATTTTCCTGGCCAAGGAGCTTGTATAATAACAGCCATGACCAAACCTAATAAAATCAGAACAAGTGGAAAGATACTCCAATGCCACTCATACCAATATATATAATTATATTTTGATTCAGAGAGTCTATAGACTGATCTAGACTGAAAATTGCGTTAATTTGGCATGCATATCCAGCTGGAAAGAGGTCTTCAGTGGCATGCACAGTAGCAAAGTACTGCTTTAAAATTTGAAATCTTGGGTTTTTAAGTAACAGATTTTTCCAAATCAAAATTTTTCTTCGTTATACCTTAACCAACAGTTAAACTGCTCCTCCTTGGATATAGGACACACTTCCTTTTAGAATGAAGGACAAAATACATTGTTACTACTACAGTCCTGTAACACAGTTCTTTTTTTGGAACTGATAAGTGTTTTGTGAAAGAAACAAAGAAAGAAAAAAAGAAAGACTTGTTAATAATGTTCTCTTTGTGATTATAGTAGCAACTAAGAAATCATGGTTTTGGTGAATATATGCCAGTCTTAAAAAGGACAGTGGTCTCCACTTTGTCCTGTTTTCGGCAAATGTATGCTGAGATAGCCTAAAACATGCTCAAAGTTATAGCAATACATTTTTCTGTTTAGATGCTCATCAGTCATAAGAAGAGATGAAGATGAGTAAGAGTATTGTCTTTTTTGGAATTCATCTAGCATATGAAAAAAGACCTATAGATAATTAGTTTTTACACTGCTGCTTAAAGATAATTTCTTTCCATCAGGTGTAGTGCACCTTTGGAACAAGCTGCACACGACCAAAGATCTTGGGGACTTCGAGATCTGTTTTGGCTGTGAGCAGCTCCAAGCCACATGCTCTCTTCTTGTGATCCCTCAAAAGAGGAATCTATATCCACAATGCATTTTCTTAGCTGGTTTGTTATGAGTTCAGCACTCCTGCCACAGGCCTTTCAGGAAGGTCTCTTATATTTTTTTGTAGCAAACTTGCAAAATTAAAATCTTGTGTTCCTCTTGTCTTACGTCACTCATACAAATGGTGTCATCACTGCAGAAGAGTGACGCAGTCCTTGGATAGCTGCATAAGGACCCTGCTGGAAATAATGGTGGTACCTTGGCATGTGGAAGGATGGGAAAGTGGGGCCACTACCTTGCATGGAGCTGGCTATAGCAGAGGGTGTAAGAGGCATTCCCAGGCGGCTGTACGGAGGCAGAGATCCTTGGATCGGATGAGGAATGGGTGTAGCTATGGATGCAGTGCTGGTACCCAGGGCACTCAAAGACTGTGGATGCTGAAATCCTGGAAAACTGGTTGAAGAGGAAACCCAGGAACTGAGGGACAGGTTATCAGATGCTGTAAAGGCTGACCCTGTAAGCAAAGAGAAAGAATACCTAACATTGGCACTGCAACACACAGAGGCGATAAAGAAGCAAAAAGGGAGAAAATGAGTCTTTCATAGCAAGCCTGGTTTCAATGACCTGTTGTCATGGGAAATACTTCCGTCTTTTAAATGTTATTTGCTTCTGTCCTTTAGCACTATATCTTAGACAAATATCCATTTTCAGAAGCTAGTTGCTGTGATTTCAACAGTAAAATCAGCTTTGCACATTGAGCGTTTTAGATATGAAGTGTCTTGTAATGCTGCCACTAAAAACTAAATATCTACTCTGGCATGAAAGCTCAGTGTATTACATCCCTGTTTTGAAGACATACTTGTAGATTTTTACAGCAAATCCTTAGTAGAACTGTTGCTTCGGGTTTTTTTCCCTAAAATTTCAGTGTGGCAAAAATACAGAAAAATGTAATTTGCACTACAAGTTTTCCTTTTTTTTTTTATCCCAGTTAAATTTGTCAATACAACATCTTTCCAGTCAACCTGATTCTTTCCATTATATAGAACAAAAAATTCTAAAAACATAACTGTCAAAGTATTTATTGTATTTCTAACTGTGTGCAGTACTCTAATAAACAACACTAATGTTAATTCTTAGTAAGATGTGCAGAACTTTCTCTGAAGGTAATTATCTGCTTTTGATCAAATGGAAGTGTTCTGTTTGTCATTTTGTTTTGGGTTTGCTTAATCTGAAAAGTTTCAGAAACTATTTCCAATAATCTTCCAACTCTTTAAAATATGTTTTCTTCCTGAAAATTGAGGAATCATTTAAAAAATGAAAAATAGTTGCTTAAAATTAGAACTAATTACATATTTCATGTTGAAAGTAAAATTTGGGGGAAAATTTTTTTTTTTATAATTACACATGGTTATTTTCAAATAAACTGATGATTGTGTTGCCCTTCATCTCTGTAGTTCTGATATGCATCTGGTCATCATTATATGACTGATTTCTAGAAATGGGGAATACAACAAAATGATATAAATAAACTCTTTGTATTCCTCTTTAAACAATAATTTAACTCTTGTCTCTTATGTATCTTCTTACTTGACCAACTTTCTTACTTTAGAAAATAAATTTGTTGGCAAAAGTATTTGATAATATATATTTTCAATTCAGTATTGCAAAACATTCTGAGACAACAAATTTCGTAACAGGTACTAGTTTCATAAGTCTGATTCAAGAAGGATGGTTCATCCAAACTGTAGAATGAAAACATATAAAGACCTCTATCCATCAAGGAAAACTTACTGGAATTAAGTAAAGTAACCAATCATAGCCACATATTCAAACCAAAACTATAAGCAAAATCCAACAGAAATAAAAAGTCCCTTATGGGATATATTCTCAAATCATGCATTATTTTTCTTCGGCTTAATTAAACAAGTAAAATAGTCCAGTAACAGGAAAAAGAAATTGTGCCAATTTAGCAGTGGAAATAAACTTGAACCAAATCCTTGTCCTACCACTGAACCAAACCCTAACTGCTAGGAAATTAGGATCCAGAGCCAAACTCTACGGATGACACATTACTCTCAGACCACAGTGAAACCCTTGACAAATCAGAAGGTATCTGAGCATTACTGCACAACAGGTAAAGCAGGGTGCAGATCTGGATTTGCCCGAAGGTTTGCATTTGGCTCTTTTCCAGGTGGCTACTATGGAGTAGATGTAGACACAGAGAAATTATGCATTAAAGAGTTTCCATAGAATTTATATATCTCCTATTTGTTAATTCCTTTGGAATTAGACATCTTGTACTGTAGGTTAGCTGCTTCCATTTTTAGATGGCTGAAACTGGCTGAGCAGAGAATGCTCTGGTAGGGTGCCGAAGTAATTACCAAGTCTATCACTGCTATTTATTTCTTTGTTTTATGCAGAATAAGGTGTGTGATTCTCTCTCGTGAATGACTGAAATGATTGTAGGGCTTGAACACTTTTCTTATATGGAAAGGCTTAGAGAATTGGGGTTGTGGAGTCTTGAGAAGAGCAGACTTTTGGGACACCTAATTGCAGCCTGTCAGTGCTTAAAGCAGACCTATGAGAAAGCTGGGAACAAATTTTTAGCATGATCTGTCACAACAGGAGTATGGGTTTGAAACTAAAAGTAGATAGATTTACACTAGATATAAAAAATAAATTTTTTACCATGAAGGTGGTGAAACAGAGGCACAGGTTGCCCAGAGAGGAGTCAGATGTCCCATCCCTGGAAATATACAAGGTCAAGTTGGATGGGACTCTAAGCATCCTGATCTAGTTGAAGATGTCCTTGCTCATTGAAGGGGGTTTGTACTACATGACCTTTAAAGGTCCCTTCCAACTCTAACTATTCAATATTTTCACTAGGAACTTCAAGCATCCTTTCCTGCTCCAACTGATTTGGACTCTAATTGCAGTTTAATATTCCTAAAAGTCTTACATACCACTTTTGCCACCACCAAGGGAATTAGTAGTTCTGAGGCAATCAAGGTCTCAAAGAGCTTATGACACGCATCACCCAGCAATGCATAGGTATTTGGCTCTCAACTCTTATTTTTATGGGGGAACATCCATCAGTTTTGCATGCAAGGTAATTTTTAAAATTTATCAGCTGAAATTAAACTGTCTATGGAATTTCAATAAGAACATTGTTCCTCTCCTTGTATCTTGGAGGACTTTTCCTTATTTAAGGACACTAGATCTAAAGAGAGAGCAAAGGCAGTACCAGTTACTCATATGTAAGAGCAGTATGATTTACCCTCTGTGCAGGTCTCTGGTTGCCCAGAGCACTCACATCCCATGTAGCATATGGCTCCCAGATTAGAAAAAAGTTCTTTGCCATGGTTCACACTTTTCCTCACTTATTCATTTGCCATATTGTAAGCAAATGCAGAACTGTACTCTTTTATTACACATAAAATCAATTGTAATAAAGTAGTATATCCCCCATGACACCTTTCTAAGGACTTTCTTCTGAAGAGAATTAGTGGCAGCTCTCGTACTGAGGTTCACCTGGTTCATTTTGTCACTCCCAAGGGAGGGCATCATACTAGGGAGAAATTTTATTCTTGAAGAGAAGGTGTTTTGCTCTGAGCACTTCCAGCAATGGAAAATGTAATACTGTCTTCAATGATAGCTGGCCTAGGATCTAAGTTGACATGAAGCAAGGTAATTCCTGAGAACTATGTGAAAGGATGGCATCATACCAGGTGAAGAGTTGCTTCAGAAACTGAGTAATCTAGAATAGATGTATAAAAACAAGCCCACCTAATCACATTTTGCTGAAGAGCAACTCATGGTTAAAAATAAGTGTGTTTGCCCTGCACAAGTCCAAAGAGCTCATGACCAGAAATAATGCTCTTATCTTAGCAGCACTGTATGAAGTTAGAGGACAAGACAAGGGCACTGCCAGTTGGAAGACAGCTACAACTGCTTTACCTCAAGTGGCTGTGGCATATCAGGCAGGTCACAAAGTCAACATGCAAAGTATAATGCAACATAAATTTATGCTAGTCAGCAATCCTACAGGAAGGGTTTGAAATCTATTTCCAGTGGTAAACTATGACAGATGTAATTTCTCCAGTAACTCTCCCCACAAAGAACAAGTCTGTCTTGTTGCTACTTCTGCTACTGCTGATGCAGACAAATTGTTTGATAAAGCTTCAGCAAGAACAGCACCTCTAAGAGAATAACAGATAACAATTAAGCAACTAAATTTTTCAGGGAGCTACCAAATTTTCTTCCTGAGGAGGCAAAGTGGGTTTAACCACAGGCTGGTTGAAGATGGTTAGAATTGAGTCCTCTGTTCACAGAAGGCTGGAGGGATAGGAAGTGGCACATCTACATGGTACTTTACAAGTGGTGTGGAGCCCAGATAGTAAGTCCTGCCAAGAGATGGGGAGTGTTAGTTTGTTCTCAGCACCATAGTAATTAAGTTTTCTGGTTTGCAGACATCTTGAAGAGGGAGCAGAGCTAATTCTCTTCTGATGGCAAAGATGATATGGTCATCTCTAGAACTGCCTCCTGAATAGAAACACCCATACCAGTGCCATGAGCATATCAGATGTCCCAAAGAGCCGAAAGGTAAAAAGTATTCTTCTTCATTATATGACTTCATAACAGAGAGACACACCAAATAAATACTTTAGAGTACTACAGTACCGTGGTCCTGCTTTTCTCAAGGATAACTGAGTCACCACAGCTTACGTCATGAGCAAGTTTTCCTACCTCTGCTGTGTGTTGCCTGGCTGTCATCTCCAAGATCATCTTCTCCTCCATAGGTCCGAATGGGGGATCGGGCATAGGAATGCTTTTGGATAAGGCTCTCCATACTTTCTCTGTAAAAGGAAACAACCTAGTGTATCAATACCTTCCTAAACAGCATCCTAACTCGTTAACGTAAATTCAGTGCCTTTTCCTGTTCAGATCACACAGGCTCTCCAAAGTTACTTAACAAAAGACTTACCTCATAGTACGACATTGGAAATGCCAGATTTGACCTGCCTTTTTTAGTATTGTGAATCACCGCTTACCAGCTTCTTCAGCAGAGTGAACTTTCTACTGTGTTTCCTGGATGTGGTCTCAGACACTGAATATCAGACCAGCACTCATCATAAATTTGAAAATGCAAACTCTGCAGTTATTTGTGCTGAGTGATGAATCTGGGTTCAAAGAGACACCTGTGGTTCATCTCCTTTCAAACAAGCTTTTGTATTGCACATGACCACCTCATTTGCTGCTCTCCCCCTTTTCTGAAAGCGGGGGCAAAGATAGGTGTGTCCAGAGACAACTCAGCTCTGACTATGCTCTCTCAGCATCGGAGTCGAGGGCAGTTCATAGCAGGAAGTCTGCAGATACTACCGATCTCATGCCACATCTATTCTGGGAGGTTAGATGTGTCTGCCAGGCCCCTGCCTCACTGGTAGCACAAAGCACTGAACTCACCCAAACCATTTTTAAATAGAAGGAAGGCATATCTGGACGATAAGCCTTAGTAGTTTGTAAGGAAGATCCAACCTTTCACATTCCAAGCATATTTCCGTGTAAGTAGGTGGCATTACACCAAAGATGAAAATGACCTAGGCACATTTCCAAAATGGCTTTGACCTTCTGTTCCTGTTTAAGAAATCTAAGTAGCAATAGTTGTTTAAATCTGCTACTTGATGAAGGTTTTGCCTGAATTTACCATTTGTCCATTCATACTTGCTAATGCCCTTTGCTTAGAGAGTGTGCCTGTTCCAGAAATTCCAAGGAAAAATATTTTTCAAGTAACATGATAAATCACAATGGCACATGTTTTCCTTTTCTACAGAAAGTCCATTATGGTCATTTTGTCCTTGGTCTATCACTGGCATCATTACTTATGCTAGTGTCTCAAAAAAAATAAATAAAAAGAGGATCTTATCAAAGTGATTTACTTGTGTCAGGATTGGAAGTGGACTGAAAGCAATGGCAGTTCTTACATAGAGGATGATATAATTGGATTACTGCCTTTTAAGTGATTGAAAACAGTAGGCATATTAGGGCCATCTCGAAGAAGATTTTCCAAAGAAAAAGACAGATGGCATTGTTTACGTTATATGCTGAATGCCTCTTGAAACATAAGGCTTTCTTCAGAATGTGAAATGCAAAGAATTTTACTTGACCAAAAGGGCTAATTCAAATGAGTACAGCATAACAGAATAACAAATTAGACCAGTGTTGTCTGAGTGATTTAAATACTGGTATATAAACATATTCATAATCAAAGAATGACTAGTCTATTAAGGTCTGAAAAATTAATTTAATATAGGTTATTGTCTGTATTGTCTCTTTTGACTTTATTTCTAGTAAAGTTCTGCTTAAAAAGGCAGAGATTACAACATGCAGTAATATCCTGATGCAACAGAAACAGTGCAGGCTGTAGTTTTAGCACAGAGGGCCAATTTCACCTCTAAAACATTGGATCCAATGGCGGCTTGAGGATAAACTCACCCCAATAAATTTACATTTGAATTACCTACAGGGATTTAAAGCTAAATCAAATGCCCACAATTATTGCAGACTAAATTCTTTCCAGATGGGTTTGTATGCTAGACAGAGAACTCTATTATTCTATATGAGTTTCTTCTTTTAAAGGAAGAAGAGAGATGACTTCTTAGTGAACCCTGAATCTGCAAAGTTTGAAACCAGGGAACTTTGTGGTAGATTTATTTATTTATTTTATGATGTAGTGTTGCAGATAGTATGCAAAAGGTTTTGGAAGATTAATCTCATTCATCGGCACAAGAGGCAAAGTTTTTTATGACAGAGGAATGTGGAAACTTGGAGCAGGGAAAGCAACTAATCTCACAGAAACAGTTCCTTTTGTGCAGCTGAGATTCAATATTCAAGACTGTACGAGCTTATCTTGACTAACCACATTGGTTGTTTATGCTATAATCACAAAACACATACTGAATTTTCATTTTAGAGGTTGGTTGAAGCTATGACTCTCATCATGACTGCAAAGCATTGAGATTCACACCAGAATTTAGGCACCTGCCCCCACAGCCTTCAGGTGGCCCCTCTTCTTCCTGCATATACTTCATGTAAACCTCCAAGCAGACCTACAAAATGCAAAAGGCTGAGCACACCTAAGTGTGCAAAAGGAAACAGGGAAAAAAAAAAACCTGGTGTGTTTTCTCCACTCATAAAACCTATCTCTGAGTTATCCTCCAAGCTCTGTTTCTTTCACTTAGAAAAACAAGAGCAGAAGTCTGTACTTAGATTTCTTTCCTTCCCCTTGTGTTTCAAAGAAAAAGGGTGTGGTGGCCTCTGCACCATGCTGCAATATTCCATCCTCAGAGAACATCACTTGGAGTCTGGATAGAGAAGACAGAAGTTACAACTCATTTAATCTACAAAAACATTTGGAGTTTCCCACATAGGTTGGAAAGAGGACACTAACCTCCACCACCCTTTAAAGACAGAAGTGCCTTAGGACTTACTTCAATGCAGATACATAGGAGGAAGCAAAACTTGTAACAAGACTTAAGTGCCTGTGAAATCTAGTTAAAAATGCAGGAACAAAGCTGGCAATCTGGAACACAGATTCCTTCTTATATCCTTATTTCCACTGGGTACAAAAGGACTTACATCTAAAAATCTTTCTGAAAATTCTCTTTATGGAAGTATGAACCCTTTAGTTTATCCCAAATATAGTGCTCTGGAGAGTGGATTAATAAAATACTTTTTTAAAGTCCCAAAATATTACACTAAAACTACTAAAAGTGAAATACATTATTACCTCTGGCTTTATAGTTCTGTATGCAACATCAGATATTTCAATGTGGCTCAAAGGATTTATGGAAATAATTTTATAAATTAGTTTTTGCCACTTTATGATTCTATGCTCGGTTTCAAAAAATAGAGTGAAGAGTACGGTGGAGGTTTTTTAAAAGCTGTCTTTGCATATTTTTCAGCACTGTTCCACAGTAAAGAGTCTGAAGAACAAAGTGACTTCCAGTTGCTCAATACTCAACTTTTGTCCTTCTGTTGTTTTGTTTGTGATAAGACTTGTTATCTAATACTGAGACCTAACAATTTTTACCTTTTAATGTGTCTTAGAACTCCACAGTTTCTTCTATTAGCAAGAAAGTAGCATTAAACTTTGTTCTGAGAGAGATCACAAGTTGCCAATTGAATAAAGATGTTTTCTTTCTGTCAAATATTTTTGTGTGGTTTACCAACAAGTTTCAATCTTCCACGCTATTCTTCAACTCACAGATATCTTGGAAACACCCAGAGAAGAGGGGAAAGCATGCACATACACACAATATATTACTATGATTAAGCTGTGCAATGTGTACAACTGGATAATAGTAGAAGATGACAAGCTGGAGAAGAACAAGTTAGGGACTGAAGCTGCTTGAGAAAAAGGATCCATGTGCCAAATGGAAAGGAAAAAACTAAGCTCATATTGGCAAGCACACCCTCAGAGAAGATGCTGAGGAAGGACAAATGTGAAGAGAGATAATAGGAAAAGGAGCTCAGGCTGATCCCAATAATTGCGTTCCAGCCGAAGCACACTTTGAGCCCAGCCCTGTCAACAAACCTTATTATGAATGAAGCACTTGTCTCCTTTGTCCAAGAAATAAAACAGCAAAATTTGAACCTGAAATCAAAGCATGTGAAAGGCTGAGAGAATTCATCAATTAGAAAGGGTTTAGGGTACACAGGGAACATCTGACTATTCTGCAGATTCTAACCTCATGATTAAACATTTCACTTTTGCCTCTTCTGGCAACTGATTCCAAAACTAAACTTCTGCCTAGGGATGCTTTAAGTCTTACAATTCTAAGCTGAGTCTTTGGCCTTGTTTAGCTAACAGTGCCCCGTATGTACAGAGCGGCCTCGGAGGACCAAAAAAAGATGGGAAAATCCTGATATAACTGACAAATGATTCACTAACACTTTACAGACCAAACCCAAGATTTGCTATGGATTTGAACTAGGAGAAGGTGGAAAACAAAGTAGCTGAGGCTCTGTGTGAGGGTACTCACTTTCTTCTGTTGTCAACCCAGATTATCAACATTCTCTCAGGGGATGATAAAGTCCCAGATTACCCTGAGCAGGATCTTTAATCAAGATGAAAGAACAGGGCTTCTTTGTAGGTGGGAGCAGGCATCTCTGATGTCATTTCTTCTGCTCCTTTTGCTATTACTCTACTTCAGCTGTACATGCACAGCAGCCTGATGATCACCATGACACTGATTCTGAATTTGGCAGAAAGGAGATGGAAATGGGAAGCCTACCTTCTCCCTTTGGGACAAGAATACTTAAGACAATATATTTAGTGTTGGTGAAAGTCTCAGAAAAGCTGATTCATAAGTAGCTTGCTGGAAAACCAGGGCATCTAGTATCTATGTTAGATCTATACCATGGCTACAAAGAGGATGAAGTTTGATGTAAGGGGCAGCCAACCCTTCCAAGTGGAAGCCAGGTTCAAACTTCTTTGAAGACAACACACTGAAATCAAACTGTGGTGAGAAAGAGCAAGTGGCTGAGCCAGACACCCTGAACTTATGGTCTTCTTCACAAGTTACTGTTCCAGGAATGATTACAAGAGGTAAAAAATTCAGAGCAGAGCTGAGAAGCCTCTTAGTATTAACCTCCTTTTTTTTACTCCATGCTATCCAGGTGCTAGGTATGCAGAAAGGTAAGGATATTTCTAGAATCTGCTCCCTGTTCCTGGTGTCATGGGGTTTGCTTTTTTCCACTTTTTTTCTTGTTCTTTGCAAGGAAAGGCAATGTCAATTAAAAAAAAAAAAAAGAAGAAAACAAGAAGGAAAATAATAAAACAGTAAAACTGACAATCGTGTTTTGCTTGGCCATTCAGTCCAACACAAAGAAAAATACAGAACAGGATATAAAGTGTATGAATTATCAGTTTGCAGCCTGAATGACTTCTTTAGTTCTACATTTCAAAGGTTTCCTTTTTTTTTGTAGCTGCCAGTTAGTATGTTTGGAAGAAAGCCCAGATAACAGAAGATGTCAGAAGTGAGGTGAGGTGAAGACAGATGGAATAAATGGGCTGAGAAGGCACAAAAATAACCTTGTCGGAAGTCGCACTGTAGTAGAAAATTTTTTAAGGGGAAAGATGACTAATTTGTCCAAGACACAAGTGCTAAAAACAAGTCTGTTAAAAAAAAAACAAAAAAATCAACTAAACAAAAAAACCCCACCCAACGAATAAAACTCGCCCCAAAAAACCAACAAAAACTACTCACCTCCCAAAAAACCAAAACGACATAGCAGGAAGAACAAATACATTTCTGTAACAGCAGCTACAAGTGACAACTTATGCTGTCAGAACCACTGTTCAGATATCACTCAGGCTTTATGTTCCTGTGGCTTTTATTTGCTATTTTATATATGTGCAAACATACAGACATATTAATTTTCTACATATGCTCTTACTGGTCGATGAATATTAGAAGCTAACCATAGGAACATAGTTCAGGTTTGTGGATGGTCCATGGTATAGACCAAATCCTTGAGCAGAACAAAGTAGTTCTGTTCCACTGCTTAGATTAAAACGGAACCAACCAGGGACTAAACACGGCCCACAGGCTACAGTGGCTCATGCGACCTGGCTCAGAAGCTAATCCACAGTCCCAAAACATTTTCACACAAGGTCAAAATTGCTGGGCAAGTGTTGGATGGATGCATTACTGCAAGAATATATACAAGAAAGAAGGAAAATGAGTCTTAAATTATAAAAAATCCAGAGTTTGATGACAGTAGAAGAACACGTGTACCTCACAATTATGCTTACTGTCACCCTCTCAGTAAAAATGCAGGACATATAAATGAGCTGTAATATGCATGGATGTGACAAAGCCCGGCTGAAGCCATGGCATGGGAAAAGTAATGACATTTATGAAGGGGCATGAAGCTATCAATATACTCACCCCACTTGTCTCAACTGCAAATAAAAATGAGAAAACTATCTTACATAGCCAGCCCCATGGAGTTCCACTTCACCCAGTAGAGTAACCATTTCATTCTGACTGCAACCAAATGATGACAGGTGAGTACAGAAAAGTCCTGTGAAGTTGTTGGGAGAATTCCCTGGAAAACTTTCTCTGGGGTGGAAACCATAGATCTAATTTGACATCATCCCCACCTGTTATGCACACACTACATCTGCGTGAGGTGAGTGGAAACAACTAGAATAATATACTATTTATACTATTTTGCACAAGTAAGAAGATAGAGAACAGAAAACCTAAGTGGAAAATGAGCCAGAGTATGAATGCTTAAAAACTTGTGAACTGAAGAGGATTTAAGTGGCACAGGGGGCTTTCTGCTGGGTGAAAAGGAGCAGTTGCCTGGCTAACAACAAGCCAAGTCAGATGAATCAAATTTGAAGGGAATAATTCAGGTGTTTAAGCATAGGCAGATAGTGCTTTCAAGATTTGCTAAGGCATCCAAGCCCCCTGGAGTGTTCTGGAAGGGATAATGCAGAAAATACAGACAATCCACCCACCCATCTGGAGTAGCAGCTAAAGGCTGGGGTAACCCCAGCAACATCTGGAATGGCACTAGATACCAGGAGTTTAGATGCCAGAATCCTTGGTATTTCTTCCTAAATTCGGACTTCTTTTCTTCTCTCAACCTAAACATCAGAGATGATATCTCATGGCTGGTTACTGACATTCACAGACTGACAACTAGCTGAGAATAAAAGATCAGCTGGCAGTTTGACTAATTGGTGAACTATGCAAAGTCCAACTAAACCATGGATGTGGGGGCAGGTCATAGAGCATGCATGTATTTCTGGCTGCTGGTAGGGGGCTTTCAAGAGTATGGGAAGTTCTTCTAGACCAGCAGTAGAAAATAGGAATGGGGCAGAAGGCAGCTCTGTAGGGTGAGCAGGGAAGGGATGGCAGAGAGGATGGCTGCACTCAGCTCATCACTGAGCACGTGGCTTTGACTGATCCTTCAGCAGGCAAGTGCCCCTAATCCAGCCATTAGCATGAGCTTTGCTTATAGACTTGTAAGCCAGCATGGTGTATTTCCACATCTCAGAGATGAAGCTCCTCAGGGGAAAATCTGGAATTTTATTACCATGCAAATCCAATTGGGATCTGCTCTCTAACTTCTCCATCCCCCCATCCTTCCCTTCTCTGCCTAAAAATTACTTGGATGTGCAACCACACTTTTCCACATTTCCTCTTGAAGTATCCCAGAAGCATTATTGGACTTGTGCAGATGGGTATACTCATTTAACTCTCTCCTTAATAGTTAAAAATTCACACCCCACATTTGCCCAATGCATACTTGGCTCCAGCTCCTGAAATTATCACCTTTTTCATTGGATTTTTTGAATGGTACATAATCATGATGGTTTTATTTATCTATTTATTTTTAACAGGCTAATTCTTCACAACAAATCAAAAGATAAATTCAGACTCAGGATGAAAAGAATTCATCTGTTGAGTTCTGTCTCTGCATCCTTTATGCCTCTGGCAGTTTTTTTGTCAGCAGAAATGCCTTAATACTCCATCTGGCATTCCATAGTCCACAACACAGCTCCACATTCTGGTAATTGCTACTAAATGTTCCATTTTTTCGTTCACAACCACTGTGGGAGCCTTTTTATAGTAGAGGAGACGTAAATACCATGTAAAAAGATCAAAAGGTGAGTCAGACTTATCTAAATCACAGTAGCCCCAGATAAAGTCTGCCCCATTGCTATAAATAGATTACCACAAGTAATGTAGGGAAAGGGTTGATTGTAAAAGGAACCTTGCATCCTACAAAAAATTCAGTATATACCAAACCCACCAAAGATTTTTTCAATACTTAAAAGCCTTGCATTTAGCTCTGAGTACAAGGCAACCATTCCATGATATTTAGACAGTGAGAAAAGAGAAAACACAGAGCATTCAAAGTTTTGCTGCTTCCTACCGTCTCTACTGCAAATTTCACTATCTTTACATATATTATTTCAACTCCAACAGATGCAATGCCAACAGATTTAATCCTAAAGGCATTTGCAGCTTGAATTTCTTACATAAGGATCGTAAATCTAGAATGAGAAGCCTGAAATCGTTAAAGTCACATATTTATAAAATCATATTCAATTAGGTTAAAAAAGTGCAATTTCTGTCATCATGTCATAAAAAGATGTGTTTTTCTCTCAGATCTACTATAAAGAAAAGCTCCCTATATTGTTACAGATAGAGGCTGTTTTCAATCAGTTACAAGAAGCAATCCAATTACTGGATGGTTTAGTGCAGTAACTGACTCCAGACTAATTTAATTTCTTTAGGTCTCTAAAGATCAATTGATCTGATTTGTTTCCCTCCCCAAAGGCTGTTTAGGAAAAAGCAGGCTTAAATACTTGGAAATGAAATACAAAGCTCTGTGTGCTTTCACACTACTTAGGTCATTTGGCAAAGCTGGAACTCAGGATAAATGAGTGCTGTCTTGGACCCAGCATCATGGGATGCTTTACGGGAGGCCATTAAGATCACCATGCCGCACTGTAGATTACACACATACGTGCTGAGTGTACGCCTGCTGAGGGAGCAGTGCAGGGAAAGTATTTCCACATTTTCTAGAGAACTATTCCATTTTCAAGAACTGTGCAAGTGTGTTTTGGCCTTCACAGTTTTTTCCCTGGAAAATAAGTATTTTTCTCCAGCAGTGATCTTATAGTTGCCAATTAGACTGAGCAAGAGTCATGCTGTACTATTCAAGATTCACCTATTTGCAATTAAAGTTGCAATCGACATCAAATAAGAAATACTTCCTGCTGTCATATCTCCCTTTGCTATTTCCTTTGCTTTGTTTCAGATTTCTTTAAGTTATTTTGCTGGTGCTAAGATGAAATCTATAGAACCAGTGGGCATTTAGAGAATTATGTCCTCCTATGCCTGAGTATTTTAACAGCAGAATCAAATAAACCCTTTGATATTTCTGCACCATTTTTATAACTTAGGCAATTCTCAAACAATCTCTCACCAGCCCACTTGCATGTTACACTTTTGTCATCTCATGACTTGATATGTTGTGAAGAAGGTTTTGAATTTTAAAAACTATTGCAATAGTAATCAGGGCTAAGCTTTCTAATTTAATTCAAAATCAGATCTGACCCAAACTTGGGCTCTCAAATCCAGAGTTTTAATGTAAGTTTAATACTTTTCATATTCTGTTTCTTGCATTTATTGTAGGCTTCACGTTTGTCTGCCTTATCTTTCATGGCAACATTTTTGCCTGAGCTCGGCTGCCTGTCTCAGGCTCCATTCTTATACTTATCAATAAACAAAAGGGCACTGCAGCTTATGCTCAGCATTTCTGACTCCATGCCATGTGCTGTTATAATAAGATGTCCTCTGGAAAAATTCCCTTCATATCCAGCACCACGATAGTCAGTTCGTCCAGCACAGAGGTAACTAAGTTTTTCTCCCAGCTTATCTGTTCAGACTCTTTCCACCCTTGCAAAGCCGTGTGGTTAGATGTCTCCTGTCTGTAAAACAAGGAAACCTCTTCTGACAGGTCCTTCTTTGACTATTTATTGCATATTAACCTGAGCTTTGGATGTTGTTTACCTCAGTATTCTGTCAATACAGCAGGCCATGCTATTTTATTAAATTTACCTCTTTTTTTGTTTTCATTTTCAATAAGGCTTTCGCTTAAGAAACAATTTTCAACAACTTTGCAAATGTGCACTGCTGCCTACAAGCTTTCTTTCCCCATACTACTGTTCTTTTACCCATTTACAAGAGATCACTTATGATCCAGTCACTAGTAAGATGCAAAGGATACAACTATTTCCCATCCATAGGCCTGCTTAGATAGGTGTACTTTTGAAGTGCTATAGAGGCTCTCTAGCTCTGTGGTTATGACTTAATTGAGCAGTTTGTCCCCTGTATGCACCTGTGAAAAATGATTCACAGATACATCTGGATATCTCCATATAGGAGCCTGGAGGGTTTTGACCTCTCCAAACTTTCTTTCATGATTGTGTGCTCATAGGAAAAACTGGATGTGCTATATCCATCTCCATCGAGTTCTCTTCCAGCTTAAAGGACACGAGCAGCTTAATTTGCTTCATTTGCCAAGTTATTTGACACATAAAAATGTGACATGCTGGAAAGCTACCAAGAGATTGAAGTTTATTTCCTAACTCAGCTCTGGGTTAATTCTTCTCTTTCTATGGCAGCAGTTGCTTGTAATAAGCTGTACATATACAAAACAGTTTCCAGATAAAGCTTTCCCCTGATGCAGCTTGTAATAGAACTTTGGTGAAACAAAAATGGCATCTTTGTTGTCAGAGTGGGAGTTATGGGAGTCATCCTGATGGCAGTAATTAATAATTTGATGTCTGGGACTGCTGAAGTGAATTTTGGGAGCTCTCCTCTCTCTTTTCCACTATGTTGAGCAGTCGGGAGCTGTAAAGATGTTTTTCACAGGACCACTGCCCTTGTTTCCCATTGACTCAATTCACAGCTCTCAACAGGATTAAATGGCACGATAAGAAAAAAGCTTTTCATTCTGAAGTTGTAAAACTGACCCTCTTCCCCCATGAAGAAGCCCCCTGAGGAAGACAAATACATTGGCCCCAACTGGAACAGATGTCAAAACTCAAAACAGCTCTTTCTTCATAAAGTTTGAAAGCATTTTTAAAGGATGTGGAGGAGTCTTACTATATGCAGCAAGAAAATGTTAAAATGCACAGGTTCTCAGGAGTTGAAAGGATGCTTTTCCTACAAACCCTCTCTTCTCTTTATCTTATCTGCATGGAAAGTAAACCGAAAGTCCCCATTACCTCTCGATATCAGTGAGTCTGGAAGAGTCACGGAATCCTTTAGCAAAAGGGTTGCTGTCAATTTTCAACTTGGTTATCTGGGAACACAGAAAAGAGCAACATTACACGAATACAGTGTTAGGGTACTGCAGTGTACAAAGTGTTAACCAATCCATCCCCTGTGACTTCGCTGCTAATTTTATCCCCGTGCCCTGTGTGTATGCACTGCTCCTGAGCAGCAAAAGCTGAGGAGGCAAACCAGGGTGCACTGCACATACGGCAGGGGAAGGACCAAAGCCTTCCTGTTACCCAGAGCAGAAGGAGCCCACCCATGACAGCATTACAGCTTTTACAGCTTCCAAATACTTTACCAGCATCAGTCAGGTTGTCTTTTCCAAAAGCAGCACAAATGACTCTGCTAACAGCTGAGCCTGCTTGGTGGAGCTGCACATCAACCAATACAAACTCAAGCGACCTGGAGCTGTGGCTTCACATCCCTACCAGTTTGGGTTTTTCTGGGATGAAAATGTTCTCAGCTAGGCCTACCAGCCACCACATAGTGGCAGTTTAACTGGTTTTGTATGAAAAGAGGCTGAGGAAGGGAAGGAAAAATGTGGCGTAAACTCAGATTTAAAGTGACAGAGCTTGGATTGAAGGAGTAACCCTACTGAAACTATCACAGTCTTGAAAAAACACAGATCATGAATAGAAACTTTCTTCCCTTCTTCAAAGGTAGCCATAAACCTGGCCAGTCATCCCTTCCATTTTGACTGCACAACCCACTGACCAGGAATCCCTCCTGCCCCAAAACATCTGAGCTCCCCTTTGTGGTGAAACTTTTCAGGCATATGGCGGTAGCTTTCAATTTTTTTCTTTGAGGACCAGGAAAAATAAATGCACCTTTGTTCTTGTGAAATTTTCTATCTATCCAACCAATTTAGATTTGGTGAATAAAATCTGAGACATCATTGTGATATTTGGATTTTCTAGCCATACTTCTTCCAAGAGCTAAAAATAAAATTGTAAGTGGGAGTTAGAGTTTTATGAGAGAAAACACAGGACCATCCTGCAGGATAGTGAATGCCACCAACTCTAGCTTAAGCCCATGAAAATCAACAGCCTTCAACATTTCATATTAAGGGGCTGTGTCAGCCTGACTTCCCTCAAAAAAAGCCTGTATCAAGGAAGCTACAACCTCATTTTTAATAGCTGTGGCTCAAAACTCAGGAAAAAAAAGAGGATATTTTCCAAATCCTGAAACAATGAAACAGTCTCATCAAATAAATATATTCCAAAATGGGGTGGCTTCTTCCTCAAAATAAAAAAAAAGAAAAAAGAGGAGAAATACATCTTTATATAAAATATTAAAAAAAAGAGGACAACGGGACCCCACTTTTAATTCTGAGAAAGAGGTCTTCTGAGCAAAATACAGAGAGGAAGGGACATGCTGGCAAAGGGAAATTCTGAGTTTTTAATTAACGGTCTGCCACTGGTCAAACACCATGGATGTGAGTGCTGGTGGAGGGCTGGAGGCTGTCTCATCGCTCAGGTACAACTGCTGGAAAAAACCTTGAAGCCTTGTCACAAGGACCTTGAAACAGCTCAGAAAGTTGATTATGGGCTCATTCTATTTCCAAGACATCCATAAGCCCTCAGCTCATGGTGATGTTGCATAGTGCCTCACATCCTGTGAAGATTTTTATGGCAGCATTTTGAAAACCACCTTGAAAAAAGACAAGCTCTAACTAGTTCCATTGACTGAGATCACCGACACACCAAGCCAACTGCACTACAGAACAATAAGGATGTCTATTCATCTCTTGAGCATATTTTCACCAATCAAACTTCCATCTTCCCGATATTAAAGTTTTGGTATGACATCACAGGAGAAATTTTAGTATCCACCAAAGCCAGATGAGGCTCACAATCATTTATGGCCATATTTTTCCTGAGAGACTGTCTCACAAACAATCAGAGAACATCTGCTAGAAAGCATTTTAAAATGAAATCTGACCTACAATTCAACTCTGTGGCAGTGGTTTGACTGTTTAAATAAATGCATGCCCTTTAAATCTTAAATTATGAGATAGTTTGTTGAAAGTGTAATGTATTTAGCTTTTATCTAATAACCTCCAGAAATGTAATCAATCCCTCCTTAAAACAGTTCTGAAAGAAATGGCAAAAATGAAAAAAGGCTCCATTTTCATTAGTCATAAATAAAATGACAACATCAACCTCTAGGGGTTCCGGAGATGTTCCATTGAGAAATTTTCCAGGACTTCAATGTATGTGCTTTGGAAAGGTTAGTTTAGGAAGGTTAGTTTACATCTCTAGTGTATCATTGGTAGACACAAATCCATCCTACAGAAATAAATTCTGGGTTTAGCTGTTTTTGTGCCTGTTATGGTTTTGCTTTTGGTTTCTAAAGAAAGTTACATGGAAAAATCTAACTGCCTGTCCAAACATTATTTTCTTGAGATTGCCAGGTGCTGAGTACATTTTCTACAGCATTCAGATACAAATCTAAGTCTAAATCAATACATTAAAGCTTTAAAGCAGGATGTGGGGTCTGTCCTAAGGACTGACTTAATACTACTAATATTATCTTCAGAGCTTTCTTGGCACCCTATGCATTCATTTCATTTTATTCATAACATTTCAAAATTGGTTTTGCTTCATATTAGGAAATGCCTACTTCTTTAAATAATCCAGCAGGTACATTAACTCTGTGATGCTGCCTGCTCAAATATTTGGACAGTGCCTATATTTTTCTGAATTCTTAGTTCGTGAGGGAACCAAGGAGCAAAATAGGTGAATTTTTTTAGAAGTACCATAGTCAGTGAACCCTCAAAGGACACTCTGATTCACACTGAAGGCAACAACATATTTCCACTGACTTAAATATTAAAGGCCAATCCACCATCAAGCAGAGCCTCTGTTCTCTGATTGTTTATAGACTTCCTAAAATTACTCATTAGCAATCCATTGTTATGATCTCCTCCATTTTGTATATATTATTCACTGGCATGCAAATTGAAATTCAGACATCTGGATGTAATCTGGGCAGCCTCTGAAAAGCATATCTCTGAGTGATTTTCCCTATGTTTGAGCTTTACAGCTTAATTAGTCAACTTTTTAAGCCCATGAAATCATCAGGTGCAAACTAGAATCTCTCTCAGCTCATAGCTTGTGGCATGAAAGATCATGGCAAATAAGAACGGTTCTTTAATGAGCTATAATTAGAAAATGACTAAATGTTAATATGCAAGCAGCTTTGTATAGACAGAGGAGAAGACAAAAGAAAGCCTCTTACTTGCCATTTTTTACTCTCATGAATAATCCTTACAGCTCTTTGAAGTCTGTACTACTACTATATATTCAGGAATTACTCATGAATGTGAATAAGATTGGCATGGAAAAGTAGGTTAAGGCAGAAATTTTCCTAGTTTAGATTGGGCAGAGGAAGTTTTCAGCAGTTACATCTGTTGAAATTAGCAACTCACCAATTGATTTTGGTAGGCAGTAACAGCAGTAAAAACTGTCTCTGGAAAGATGAATGTTCGGAACTCTTCTGATTTCAGATTTAGCAAAGAAGCTGTGTGATCCTTCTTCTTAATGATGTGGACCCTTGGCTGGTACTTGTGCATGGAGTTCAAAATGATCTGCAAGGAAGAATGTCAGAGCACTGTCCTGAGAGGAAGGTTGACAGGGCCCTCAAAGGCTATAAAACCATAATGGGGGGGAAAGATCTAATTAACACTGCAGGGGAAGTGTCTGAAATCTAACCAGCCAGGAGCTAGTTTTCAGAGCAAACTCTCCAGCTCCTTTGGGCAGTTCCAGGAAATGAAGGTGAAAAAGCCAGCGTCCCAGGAGCTAGCCTCCTCTCACTGCTAAGCCACTGGTAAACATGCATTTCTTGAGGTGTAAATACCTGTTCCTACAGGTGAGGTGTTTTACGTACAGAATTAGTCACTGCCAGAGTGTGCCCTGGTTGGCAGGTGTGAATATGTAACTACTGAAAGCTAATGGGCAAGAGTTCCCACTTGCGAAAATGCACAGGTGCAGAATGAAAACACTCACAAATCCCTCAGAAAAAAAAAAAAAGATGGAAAAAATTAGACCCATCCAAAAACCTACCAGCAGCAACACAAACTGTCTGACCAAAAGTAAAACTCCACGTAGCTTTCCACTGTGGCAAACCTTTAAAACAACCTGCTTCAGAGGTGCTCATCACCGCAGACTACCAAAAATGTGAGCAAGCAGGGAAACCAGTACTGAACCCCCAAATGACCAGGTTTTGCTATTCTATCCTCATTAATAATTGTTTACGAGCTCCCAAAACAATTCTAAACCTAAGGTACTAACCAACCAATTTCAACATTCACTGGAGTCAAACCAAGAGTCCCCCTTGCTTCAGTTACCGCTGGCTGGAGGCCTGTTTGGTGGCCTCTAACCACAGTATTACAATATAAGAATTAAATACAGAGCTCAGCTCACACCAGCCCTTGTTTTGGATATAATCACAGTCACAAGACAAAATTGGCAATGGTGTGGGTGGTTCTATTTTGCAGGGGCCATAACGACATTACAGTCTGCTCTGTACATCTGGAATAGCTAATGTGCATTCCTCAGGAAGTGTTAATTTCAGCTGAAACATAGCAGGAGTGGTGCAGTATTTCATGCTAAGTCAATGAGAAAGGTTGCACATTGCATTGGAGTGGAGAGCTTAGAGACAGCTCTATCATGGCTACAATTTCCATCAGTGTTTTTCTTTGCTGCTTCTTTGGGGCCAAATATTGCCAAGACTCACACTGGGATTTTGTGGAGAGGCACACAGCAACAAGACAGACATTACAATGACAGTGAACCATCATCCTGAAAGTGTTGTATGTTTGCTTTAACCAGCTCGGGTCCTTTTCCAAAGCACTTCACCATTTTATATAGGAACACATACAACCATGGACCTTGCCTTTAACACCCTTAGTATTTTTGTCTCTCTTTGTAAAATTTTGTCTTGCCATCCTAGTTACTTGGAGTGCTCTAAACATATGGAAAAGACATTTTAAAGCAGGGTGTGTGGATGGTAATGAGCTTACTGAGGGGTTGCTGCACAGATCTTGGTGCTTTCCATTGCCTTTCATGGCCATGATATCCACACCAAGGCAAGCAGCAGTCAGGAAGGAGGAAAAAGCTGAGAGCAGCTCTCATACATGCCCTTTCCTTTCACTCCTCTCTGAATGCAAACTGTGATAAAGGAACTACATTTCTCAAACAAGACCATGTAATCCCTTATGAAAGTTTTCCAAAAAACTGAGTGCACATAAATTACATCCCTTATCATGGTACTCTATATTCCTCGTTCCCACCAGAGACAAGTCTGGTCATTCATGTACAAAACAAGTTCTGAATGTAGCCAGGAGGTCATAAAAGACCCATGACCAAGGTAAACGTCACCATTTTCTTCATGTGAGGGTCTGTATGTGTAGTTCTCCACCTGCACCCCCACACAAGCTGCTGATGACACACAAAGACACTTCTTAATATCTGTGCAACATCTTGTGTTATGACAATATAAAAAACAGCCCAAAGGAGTTAGATCCACAAGATATTTCCTCACAGAGTAGCCTCCAAGAGCGGCCTTAAAGTCCAAGCCGTCCCCTCCTGTATGTGTAGCTATTAGAAAATCCCTTATGCCAGTCCAGTGACAATCCTGCTGGCATGTCCCAAGAGATACATCAGGTGCCCATATACTCATGGCAGCCCCCTTGCACACACTTGCTGGCAGCCACAGGCCCCCAGCCACCCCATCCACCTTTGTGCTAGCAGCCTGAGTCAGGATACCTCCTTACAGGATCCTGATTGCTGTAAGGTCAGACAGGTTTGTAGGCATCTGGCTCCCACTGGCTATAGACCAGTCACCAGAGGCAATCTGGATGCCAGCTGCAAAATTTCAAGGCGGTTTTGAATTCAGGAACTGTGCTGTGAATGCCACTTTCATATTCACCAAATAATAGCATTACCATATAAAGTTTTCTTTCTGAAAGCACAAAGGTTCCTAACTTCTGCCTGGTTGAATAAAAAAACTTGGGCATAACTCCTTGTGGCTATTTCACACCCCCTGCTTTCACAGTTATTTATTAAACCCGTTCACAGCTTTGAGTTTGATTTTGCGTAGATTCGTGTGTTTGAGTAAGTGCCAAAAAACAATTACAATAATGTATACACTCATGGCTCACCTCACCGTAAACAAAAAATGATGGCACTCCAATAAAGGGCAATGAAAAGTCCTAAAGAAAGCACTCTGTGTGAAAAATATCACTAAAAAACCATGGGGAAAATGTCACATTCATAAATATTTCACAGTCAGAAAAATAGCAATTATTTGCTTGGCTGTAAAAATCTAGAGATAGAAGCCATTTCCTTCCTGTGGTAAGGATATCTGAAAATGTTTCCATGGAGTGAGCTGTATGCCATGCACACAGAGATAAGACCTGTGCCTGGGGCTTGAGGAGAATATGTGCATAACTCTGGGGTTACACATGCTGCTGAAGGTACACAATCAGAAATGCTTGCCAACTCCAAAAGCCTCAGAATAAGAAAAAACAAATATATGCTAGAACAAATAAATGTCTCTCTTCTCCACAGATTCCTTTTCAGGAAGTGAACCACCCTACAAATAAACCACAATTGCCTTAACACCCAAAACTGTTTTCTGGATGGTGAAGAAAGCAAGCAACTAGAACAAACTGGAATCAGGTTGGATCCATTTTCCCTACCTGTAACTAGTATTTAAAGGCGTCTTTTGGGTCATTCAAACTTCCTCAGGAACCAGCATGCCTTATCCAACATAATTAAAAAGTGAAGATTGGCTCTTTCAAACTGAAGGAAGATATTTCAGAAGGTGCTGCAATTCTCTTCTTCTCTTCATGCACACGAGTTCAGAAATGTCAGGAGCCATAGAACAGTGAGCCCTCCTTAAAGGCTCCAGAGGACTGATTTCTTCCTTAACTCTACTGATCATCCAATGATGGCATTTACATAGCTTCAGTAAGGAAGCACATAAAACCTGACATCCTAATTTGGAACATAAATTCCCACAAAATATTAAAAAGAGAGTGCTCTTTGAAGGAGTAACACCTGTCACTTGAATCTTAACTCAGGATCAAGCCTTCAAGGTGTATCCTTAACTGAACACACAAAACTTTCCATTATCACTGGCTGTCCAGAGCCTTTGTGTAAAGGATGTGATTAACCTCTGCTTCTCTGGAAATTAATGGGAAGGCTGCAGCTCAAACACTACAGATCTTTTTCTCCTGCTGCCTATATTTGAGACAATTACATCTTCTTGCTCTGCCACTTGTCTCTGTTCCCGACAGCTCCTCAGACCTACTTCTTCTTCCCACTCCTCTGGACTTCTGGGAACTGCAGCTCTCCTAACTAGTTTGCAATATACTGATGCGAGCCCTTTATTAGAGACACACATGGCCCCTGTTATGATGAAAAATGCTTCTTTTTAAGTGCTCACGTGTACTGCACTATCATCACTTGGTGATAGAGCCCACAAATCTTCAGCTTTGCCCTTCTACAGATTATGAAATAAAAGAAAGAAAAAAGGGAAAACCATTTTGCACTAGTCCTGAAAGGAACAAAGATGGGTACTGGGTTCAAGAACAATATACTCATAGATGGATCTCTACAAAAGAACAACACAGAGGCATCTATCTGATCTTTCTTTTGTTTATTTCTTTGGGGTGTTCAGCTATTTTTGATACTGTTATTTTAGGGATGTATTTTAAATTATCATGGCTGTGGTTCAATTCTCAGTTCTTGATATTAGTGAAAATTCTCTTTTGGGTGAGAAACATTTGCACAGAACACAGCTGAGACAAATGGTCATTGTCTCCCACAGTCCCAGCAATAAATACCACACTAGGAAAGGGATTTCTGATGCACTGTATATTCTACAATTATGCAGCAGAAAGAATTAGTTGCCCCTACATGTGCTTTAGAATTCAAAATCATTCCTGTCTTCTCAGCCTCATTTACTAACACTACGTTTATGCTTATTCTTCTGAACTGAATGTCCCTGTTCTCAGCCAACAATTCTTTCCAATCTGTCCCCTTGCTCCTTCTGCCTTCCCTGAGAGAATCACTAAGCCCAGAGGCAACAATTTTAGCTCTTTCTTTACAATTTGGAAGCCCTACTTAGTAGTTCCTGCACTTTACAGGCACTTTTAGGGAGAGAACAGGGCAGATTATACCTATTCTTACTGCCTGCCACTAGGCAGTCACATAACTAAAGGAGTTGTCCCCTCTGATGGAGCATAGCAGGATGCTATGGCAAGCAGTTCTGAATCCTATTTACCATCTTCCAGCCTCAGGATTTGTGACAACAAACTGGCACCAGTCAGAGCTGGGACCTGTCTCTTTCAGAGGCCCAAGCCCACCCTGTGGCACCTTAACTTGTAGTTAGCCTACAGTTATTTCAGGGGCAATTGAGACACACTTATGTTTTATAATTCTATAGACCATGCTTTGGTGTCAGGTCAGTATTTTCTTCTGACTCTGAGCCCATGCTGTGATGAGTCTGGAAGTGAAACAGCTCTTATTGACAGACCCAACCCTAACAGGTGGCCTGAAGTGGCCTGTAGGGAGCTTCCAAGCACACATAACAAACCCAAGCACATGGGTTTGCTGGCCATGACACGTGGCAGAACATACTGCCAAGTCACAGCAAAATGCAAGCAGAAGCACAACAAAATGCTCATCTGCCTTCCTTCTATCCCTTGCTCTGATGCTTAACTCCACCCTGAACTTGTCCCTGATGGATGTTCTGCTTCTAATGGAAGTAGGAGCATGATTTGAACCATTGATCCAGGCTCTACCTTATGAAATACTGCAGAAAATCCTGACTTTGAAAGTTGTGTGTTCCTCAACAAGAAGAGCTGGCTAAAAGACGTGTAACGTGGAGGCCATGGCAGCCTTTCCTTTCCCCATGGCAGTCTCTCTCCCATTTACCCCTGTGGCACAAGCAAGCAATTCCTTTGGTAATTTCCCTTTCCCACCCACAGAGCTACTCACATGGCCATGCTGATCCAACTCGTTGTTGGTGAGTTTGACTTTTTCAAAGGACACCATCTGCTTCAGCAGTTGCTCTCCTGTGAACGGGGAGTCAGGGTGCACATACAACCTAAAAAACACAGGGAAAATGCCTGCTCAAGATAAAATCTCATCTCTGGGCCTGTGTGTGGGCACCACCTCTGCATGAAATTAAAATGCACATGTCATTTTGCCTTCGGGATACACAGTGGTTTCACAGGCATGGACTTCCTGAGAGCTTAGGGCAGTACAAAACTGCTGCTAGACCATGACACCATCTCCCCCAAATTAATGAATTCCTGAAATAAAGCTATTCATGAAGGACAGTAAAGCAGATGACTTATTTAATTCACTGGAACATAATTGAGAATCCTGTGTCTGACTGCTAGACTGCTCCTTAACCATACCTATTATTTTATCCCACTATCTAAAATGGAGACATTAACATTCCCTGTTGTGTCTTTTCCTAAATGAAAAATTGATCATGTCTTTCCCCACAGCTGTACTAACAAGCGCTTAAAATAACAATGACTACAACCCCAAGAGAAAAAACATGGTGTCATTACAGAGATAATGGGGGAATGCAGATAAAAATGCATTTTTCTTTATATGTAACATTAAGCCATGATAATGATTTTAACCTGCACTCGATCACACATTCACTGTGGTGACATCTGTTTATAAGAGGTTGAAGGCTGCAGTCCAGCACAGTGGTCTGACATGAAAAATTAGTTGCAGCTCTGTTATTAACAATCCAACACTTGGGAAATTAAGCAGAAGAAAAGAAAGCAGGAAGACATGCAGACACAATAAAATATACATTATGACTACACTAATTACAAGTGCCATGCTATTTAAGAGCAATGATTTTATAGGAATAATGTATTGCTGAAAATTATTAACTCGACTGTTCTTTTGTGATGGCAAATTAAGAGCTGGGCTAGATCTTCAGCTAGTGCAAACCAGCCCTATTTTGCTGCTGCCTGCATTGGTTATCACTCACTGAGGGCCTGACTCTCATTTTGGGCCATGTCTTTGGCCACATAGATTTCTTCCATTAGGTGGGTGGGGCAGCACTGAGCTTCCAGGTTAGATAGATAAACATTTGCCCTTGTTGTTGAGCTTTCGAATGGATAAACCACTAAACAGTAGGGCGTAACTCTCCAAAATAGAGCACCATGATTCCTAATCACGGAATGCCCATACAAAAGACACTGAGGAGAACAGCCCTGTTGCTCAAAGAGGAAGGAGATTTGATCCTCTATTCTGTTTTTGCGAGCAGAATCCCCAAGAGAGAGCAAAAGTAAAGTTTTACCAGCACAGCTTGCCTCAGATGTGCAAGATGTTTTCCTTACTTTGATCCAAAGGGCAGCTTGGCTGCTCTAGCTATGTCCATGGGAGGGATGTTGAGCCAGGATTTCTGTCACAATAAATATTCCTAGCATGCAGGCATCCTCACTGCTATCAACTCTGCTCATTGCACTGCAAAGCTCATAAAAAACGATGATGTATCTGAAATCCTAAGACCTGGAATCATGTTATGTCAAAAGAATCTTAGCTCTCATGAAAACTAAGTATGCCTCCCTCTAAGAAACTGGACATTTCAATATTTAGAGCTCTGATTTGGAGAAGGCAAAACAAAGAGAATCCCAAACATGCCCTGCAATTTTTCAGCCAGCCTTGTGATATCTCTCTTTTTTTTTTTTTTTTCTCCTTTTTGGAGCCTGACTCCTAATTCTGAGTGTCTGGATAGCTAATAATGTTTACTGTGATCACAGAGTGCCAGACTCAGCAAGGTTTGGGACCAAGAAGCTAAAGGATTTCAAATATGTGTGGGGAATAAGTACAGACCTCCCTGTGCTGAAAGGTTGAGCACAATTGTTTTACACCATCAATGGTTAATGCTTGGCACTGCTTTAAAACTACCAAGTGCCTGTAAGCAGAATGCTAAGAAGAAAGTCTCTGAAGGATGGGCACTAGAATTTCAGTTACTGAAAAGCAGTAATAGACCTTACTTTTCTTTACCCATTTGCTACACCCCAACAATCCCACTGCAGCATAGGGTTCTACCTGGTGAGCTACACCTATTTCCCACACTTCTCCCACAGCCCAAGATTGCACACCTGAAAAAAGAGGATTGAACACTTGATACAGTGATTTCTGAAGCAGAAGTTGTTGGCAAGACCACAAGTGCACACAAACAAACAGGCCAGTGAGATAAATGTGTTCATTTCAGCATAGCAGAAAGCAGAGCAGACGAGGCTCTCCCAGAAGCCTGCCTGAGATCTGCTGCCTAAGGCCAGCCAGATGCGAGGGGCTCCTCGCTTTGATTCACAAAGGATTTAGGAGACATATTGGGGTGTGAATTTGCTACGCAGTACATAATGTTTCATGATATACGCAAAGTTTGGGTACTGCTTCTTTCTTGTGTATTTTGGAATGCAACACT